>NC_064855.1:115113794-115206294 GCF_024139225.1 Suncus etruscus
GCTTTAAATCACAATTTTTTAAAACCAAAAACATAAATAATAGTGATAATAAAGTATCTAGTTAGTGGAGCATTGTCTTTTTCACATATGGTTGCAGTGGGACAAATGATCTTTCATGCCTTTCCAGGCCCTGCCCAGTAAGTTTACTCCCTTCTTTCCAAGCAGGGCTTCAAAGATAAAGTTCACTCCCGTCTGACATTTCATTAAAGCAGCTGGAAAGTGTTCAGGCCTGTCTGCGCATGCGAGGCTGTTGGGTCCGGGCCAGGTCAGAGGTCGCACCCTCTACCTTGCTGCTCAGCCTGGGGGAGCAGGCAGTGCCCCCTTCAGCCGGGGTCCCCAGGGAGTCTCCTCCCCACCCGAGCTCCAGGGGCTGCTCTCCCTCCCGCCAGTGCTCCCGAGTCAGCTGCAGCTGCATGTGGGCTGGGCTGGCTGCAGGCCTGGGACGAGGCCCCCAGCCGCCTCCTGCTCAGGCCCTGGACCTCCTGGCCAGGCTGCAAGTGTCCTCCCCGGCCAGCATCTCCTCCCCAAGCCGAAGTGAGGGGACCCAGGACTTCGGGGCTGCCTCCCGTTCCCGGGCTGGCTGCCCTCCCCTCTGCCCGTCCGAGGCAGGAGTCGACAGAGCAGCCCAGAAAGCACTGCAAAGTGATGGAAAGTCGTTGCTGGGTGGTTTCGGGGGGGCTGGGCTGGGTTTTGTTTTGGTGGTTTTGTTTGTTTGCTTCTTTGCTTGTTTCTTTTGGCCAGAGGGCACAGATCCTGCTGTGCCAGGTCCCTTTCCTCTTGGTCCCATCTGTGGGGTCCGCAGAGGCAGAGGAGGAGCCCTTGGGCCTCACAGCCCCAAGAGTGTCAAGTCCGGACTGTCTCCTCCTCCTCAGAAAGGCGACTGGTCTTGAGTCAGCCCCGAAGCACCCTCCTGGCGCAGCTGCACTTGGCAAACGTACAGCTGCTAGTCACCATCTTCCCCAGCACTGTCCAGGGAAGCTCATCTTGGCTTGGGCATTCTTTGAGTATGGAGTGGGGGGCACATCTCGCAGTGCTCAGGGCTCACACCTGTTTGGCTCCAGGATGCGAGGACTGAACCCCGCTGTGCAAGGCGTGTGTCCTTCACTGCACTGTCACTCTGATCCTGAAGTTCTCCTGGGACTCTGGCCCGCATTCAGGACAAACTTACTGTGCCTGTTTGAATGAGAATATATTCTAAGACATATTATAAAAAGAAGCAATAAGCCTATAGAATAAGCAAAAAAAGTCAAACCCAAAAATCTTTGTGCCATGATGTGGATGTGGTTTTAATATGAGAGTTGAGCTCATTTCTGAGGGAAAACACGGAGTCTTTCTCTGTTGTGTACAAGATGCTTTCAGGGGGCATATAAACCCTGGACAGTAGAAACAAGTTTGTGAAGACCTGCACGGACCCTGCTCTCATTTCTGGTCCTTTTATAAACATTCATTTACATTTGGAGGTTGATCTCTGGAAGGATAATTTGCCTCGACTTAATGGACACTTTTGGCAGCCGCCTCCTGATGAATAAGTTCAGGACATTTGAAAGGAGATACGGGAACAGGAAAGTTGTGGTAAGTTTTTACGGATTTGTCCCTTGGCTACTTAGGACACAGACAAAACTATTTTTATTTTTTTGCAGGGCTTTGGAGGAACAAATTGTTACTTTCTTATTCGATGAGCATTTTTCTCCTGGGCAATCCTGTATCTGATTGAAGAATGGACATTAGACAAAGAGAAAAACTTAAAGCCACTCGTGTAGTAAAATAATGATGCTGAAAATATAATTATTGACATATATTTTATACCCTTTATTTATAAAATAAATTATTTATAAGATTATTATATCCTTGATGTGTGGCCTATTAAAAATTTTTTTGTGATTTGGGCCACACCCTGTGACGCTCAGGGTCTGTTCCTGCCTATGTGCTCAGAAATCCTCCTGGATGGGGGACCATGTGGGATGCTGGGGATCAAACCGCAGTCCATCCTAAGTTAGCGCGTGCAAGGCAACTGCCCTACTGCTTGAGACACCCCTTCACGCCCGCCCCCAAATTCTTGATTAGGATTTGGATTTTCGTAAAATAATTTTGACTTCTTCCACCTTGTTTTGTTATAATTGATTAAAATGCATCATGATGAAAATGTTAATTTTTACATCAATATAACCACTTATGGAAGTTATGGAGGCCAAAGCAATAGCACAGATATAAAGTGTTTGCCTTGTATGTTGCCCACCCAGGACACACCTAGATTCGATCCCTGGTGTCCCATATGGTCCCCACCAAGCCAGGAGCGATTTCTGAGTGCATAGCCTGGAGTAACCGCTGAACTTCACTGGATGTGGATGTGGCCCAATAAAGGAAACAAACTAACAAAATAACCCCAAATGACAGAAGTTGAAACTTTGGGGTTATGTTTGTTTTTTTGGGGGGTAGCCAAATCAGGGCTTCCTCCTAGGTCTGCACTCAGTAATCACTCCTGGTGGATTCGGAGGCCCCTGTGGGATGCCAGGGATCCAACCTGGCCAGCTGTGTGCAAGGCAAACGCCCTACCCCCTGTGCTATTGCCTTCGTTTCTGAAGTTGATGCCTCTGAACAGTGTGTTTTTATGCCCTTATTTTGAAAAGGTTGGTTTTTGAGGTTTTATTTTTTTTGGTTTTTTTTTTTTAAGCATTTTAGTAACAACCAAAACTTTCAGGAAGTTTCAACTTTGTAGAGTCCTGAGCTAGTTCCATCTGTGAATGAGCTTGATTTCAGAGACAGCTGCCCATGCTCATTTTTCTGGCTGTTTTCTTTTCAGTCCTTTTGACTCGTTCCTGGGTCCTGTCAGCTGCTCTGGACTTTCTGCTCATCAAAGCTGTGAGACTCGCCTTGGGGATCACCACAGCCAGGCACCTGCCTTCTGCATTGTCAGCAACCCACCGCAGTGAGCTTGATGTGGAACCAGAATCCGATGGAGGCATTTCTGTATGTGTGAGTTCGCAGAAAAGGATTGGTTTTAACCTCCTTTAGATAATACACGATGGAGGTTCAGCAACATTTACGCATATTCATCACGCCTGTAAAGAATCTTGTGTATTGTCCTTTTTTTAGGATGCTCTCAGGACACTCTTATTTTGCGTTTGTTCTTTGATGTGTCTTGGCCCAGAAATTCCAAGTTTTAGAGAATTTTTCCTGAGATTCACGTTCTGTGTTTGAAGATTGAATGGATTTGTGTTTTACAGTGGTGATGTCTTTGTAATTGGTGAATTCTATTTATTGATAACTTTGTGATTTGCTCAAAATGCAAAATAGCCTCAGCGAGGAGAGAACTAATTTGAAGTTTCACTTTTGCTTTTAATTCCTTTTCTTGGTATTGGTTTGGTTTGGGGCCACACCTGACCGAGCTTAGGGGCAACTCCCAGCCCAGTGCTCAGAGCCCAATCTGGTGGTGGTGCTCAGGACCTTATAGTTGAGGGGGATTAAACTCAAGAGTCCCTAGACCCCCAATCAAAACCTGTGTTCCGCTAATGTAGCCATCTCTTCAGAACTCAAGTGAAGGTTTGGAAGAATGTTCCCCTCACCCCCTTTCCTTTGATGTGCTGAAGATTGAACCCAGGACCTCACACATATGAATCGTGTACTATGTTCATGAACTACATCCCCAGTTAGAAGGATGTTTATAAAACCGAATATTATTTACATCCTTGCAGTAGAGATAAAACCAGTCAAGGGTAGGACGTCACAGCTTTGTCGCCACGTTAGTACTCTGTTCTGACGTTGACCGTTCAGGTTCCATGATAACCTGCTGCCCAGGGCCATCCCTCTGGCCCTGTCTGTCCACTGGCACTTTTGCAAGCCTGATCAGTGCTTGTCCTGGATTCCTTACGGTGCTCTTAGCATTTATCCAAGTGATGTCTGTTCTCTGCTTCTTTTTATTTATTTTTGGTTTTGGTGTCTTACCCTGTGACTCTCAGGGGTTCTTCCTGGCTATGCATTCAGAAATCGCTCCTTTCATGGGGGACCATATAAGACGCTGGGGGATCGAACCACGGTCCATCCAAGGTCAGCCGCGTGCAAGGCAAACGCCCTACCACTCACGCCACAGCTCTGGCCTCTGTTCTCTGCTTCTAGTTCCAGTTCAGATCATATGACCTGTTTTGTCTTCTCCAACAAGGCTTCTTGAACTTTTCCATGTGTAAACCATTAAAAGTCTGAGATATTAAAATATTTGTTGTTTTCTTTTGTTTTGAGCCACACCTGAAGGCAGCGCTCAGAAATGGCTCCTGGCAGGCACGTGGGACCATAGGAGATGCTGGGAATGAAGCCCAGCTTCATTCTGGGTTGGCGGCGTGCAAGGCAAATGCCCTACAACTGAACTATCTCTCTGCCCCTCCCCCATTTTGTTATAATATCATTACTTAGCAAGTTGTCCACAATACAGTTGTTTCAGTCATTGATTGTTCTAACACCAATCCCGCCACCTGTGAGACCTTCCCTTCACTGGTGTCCCCAATCTCACACCACTGTCTCGGCCTGCCCCCCCCCCTAACAGGCACAAATATTTTTCATTACAACACGAAGGCCAATGGAATGATCAAAACGTCGATCAATAAAAGTCAGCTGGTGGTCATTGGTCTATCGCAGAAGGGTGTTGCAAAGCTCTTTGAGGATTTCCTGAGCGGTTGCTGTGCATTGAACCTTCTGTGATCATTGTTTTTGCTCATTGAGCTAAGTGGCTTTCTGGGTAATGTTCTCATCAGATTTGCTGTGATCCTCTGGGGCTGAAAGTTCAGTGAAATTTGGAGGAGTCATGGGACCCCAGAGGTGGTCATGTGATCCAGGAGCTCTGGAGCTGGAAGAGTTGGTGGTGTGGCTCTTGATGAGGTTCGGTGGTGGAACTGGGCTTTTGCTATGTCCCAGACTACCAGCTGTGTGCGGCTGTGGGGTGCTGTCTTGAGGCAGGAAGGGGAGTCTGCCCACCCCCCATTCCTAAAGGCCCCAGAGGCATTAGCCTGGGCAGGTGGTCTACCTGGGAAGAGTAGGTGCTTCATGTTTCTTCTAAGATTATTTATATACCTAGGCTGTGTCTCTGTTGACGATGTCAAGATACAAAAATCAGTGTATGGGGACCTGAGAGAGCATGGAGGTAGGGTCTTTGCCTGGTATGCAAAAGGTTGGTGGTTCGAATCCCGGCATCTCATATGATCGGTCCCCTGAGCCTGCCAGGAGCAATTTCTGAGCATAGAGCCAGGAGGAACCCCTGAGCACTGCCGGGTGTGATTCAAAAACAAACCAAAAAAATCAGTGTCCAAGTCACACATTGACTGGGAATAATCATTTTTTAAACTTTATTTATGACTTGATTGATTGGTTGTTTCTGGACCACACCCAGTGGCACTCAAAAATTACTCCTGGCTCTGCACTCAGAAATCACCCCTGGCAAGCTGGGGGAAGCATATGGGATGCCGGAATTGAAACAGGTCCCTCCCAGAGCAGCCACATGCAAGACAAACTCCCTGCCACTGTGCTGTCTCTCCAGCTGCGGTAATGATAATTTTTAAATAGAAACATCAAAAATTCGGGATGGGGTTGCACCTCTAGCTTCACCCAGGAACTTGCCTCTAGATCAGTCAGTGTTTCTCAGGCTCTAGAGATCAAGAAAATTCGAACCCAGAAAGCCCGATCCCTTCTGCCTGTTTGTTCCTGCTCCCTCGTCTCTTATTTCTTTGGGTCAATCAGTCTACTCTGGAAATCTTCCCCTTTTACCAAGGAGCCAGACCCCAAAATTCCTTCATTCAAACCTGAATATAAATCACATCTTCACCTCATCTCTGCTTTACTCTGTTGCCTGAACTTTGAACCTGCCTATATATATATATATATATATATATATATATATATATATATATATATTTTTGGTATTGGGTCACACCCGGAAGTGCTCAGGGCTTTCTCATGCTCTTTGCTCAGAAATCGTTCCAGGCAGTCTCGGGGACCATATGGGATGCTGGCATTCGAACCACCATCCTTCAGCGTCTAAGGTAAAAAGCGCTACCTCTGCGCTATCTCTCGGGCCCCAAAGCTGCCTGCATTTTGACAGAGATTCTCCGGTGAGTTTCCTAGCAGGTTCAAGGCCTCCTGTCCCTAAAACACAAGTCTGACCGAGCCAGTCTTACTTTCCACAGCCTGTGGGTCCCACTTCCTTCCCAATTCCTTTCACACATGGTCCAGGACCTTGGAGTATGCAGAGATGGCCACTGGCACACCCCCAACCATAGAGGCTATTTTAGTTTGGGGGCCACCCCCAGTGGTGCTCAGGTCTTAACTCCTGGCTCTGCACTCAGGGATCACTCGTGGTACGGCTTGGGGGCCTTCTAGGATGCCGGAGATCGAACCTGGATCAGCCACGTGCAAGGCAAACATTCTCCGGCTGCACTATGGTTCTGATGCCCCACCCCATCCCCAACAAGTGGCTGTATTGGGTCTGTGGCTTCTCCCCTCCACCCCCTGAGCTCTGGGCTCGGTCACTCACTGGACCATCGAGGGTCCCCTGCTCCCCACCTCCCTGGGCTGTGCCACTGAAAACAAAGTGGCAATAGGCTGTCCTCATACCCCCATATAAGCATTCTCTTCTTTCCTGTGGAAGGCTCAGGATCCTCCCCAACTCCCACCCCAGAGCCATTTCCCTTTCTCCCACCCAGCCTGGCTCCAGCCCTGATGTTCACCTGCTTTGCTTGCCCTTGTGCTTTTCCCTTTCCCTTTGGCTCCGCGTCCGTGTTGCCCTTGGCAGGATCGGCACATGTGTGTTGACCCCAGCAGATGTCCCACCGCTACTCTGGCGTCATCACCTGCTCAGCCGAGTCTCCCTGGTCCATCGCAGATGTGCCCACCCAGGGCCCAGGGCCCCATCAACAGTGTGCAGGGGTGCAGCTCATTAAAAGCAGCCGCAGGGCTCAGGTGTGAGCACCCCCTCCCGGTCCCCCCCCATCCTGGCTGTTTCTTTCGCCTGCCCCCCCCTACCTACCCTGTCTGAGAAGTGGGGCCTGGTCTGAGATCTGGAGGCACTGAGGAACACCCAGGCTCCTGTGTCCCAGGGGCCATGAGCTGGTGCTTGTGAAAGTCCTGTGCTGAGGTACAAACTTGCAGTTTCTCAAAAAAGCAAGTGTTCATCCGAGACCCCTGCCCCGCCAGGTCCCTATCACCCACTCAACCTCCCCAGTCTTGCCAGACTAGAAAGACTTAGGAAGGTTCTGGGCTTCCTAAATCTGCAGATTTGGGGCCTGAGCCCGACCAAGCCAGTTCTTGGTGCCAGTCAGCACCTCTTTCTCACAGGCCAGTGCTCCTCATGCCAGGCAGGCTGCAGGCAGAGTCCAGGAGGATAAGGCCGAGGAGGCCACCGCAGCCCTGGCTCCCCGCTTCCCTATCTGCTTCACTCCTGGAGATGACAGCCAAGTTGGGCCCAAGACAGTCATCTTGGGCTGTGTGTGGCTTTGAGCTTTTGGCCTGCCCCGCACTGCCATGACCTCAGAATGCGTCTAGGCCTCGAGGGTCATGGAGCAATGAAAGGCTCAACCCTGCTTCCTCCCTCCCACTTCCGGGTTGTGTGAGTTGGGGCAGGGGAGACTGAGTGTCCGAGCAGCCTAACCCAGGGCAGCCTGGCCCCTTCCCCTTCGCAGCCCCAGTCCTCCAATAGCACCTTCTATAGCCTTATTCCTGCAAAGCTGCCTACTGGCCCTGGGAACCAGGCAGAAATCTAGAAAGCTGCAGGGTCAGCCCCAGAGTCAAGACTCAAGACTCAAGTCAAGACTATCCCTTTGGATTATGAGGAGCTAGCTACAGACGTGACCCCCCCCCCATCTCCAGCTTTCGTCCCTGCCCTGAGCCTGTCCTGCCCCATGTGGGCAGCTTTCCTGACCCCAGTGGCAACCCACAGACCTGATTTTCTGCATCTTTGCTATTATTTCAGAATGGGGCTGTTTCATTAGAAACACTGGTTTCCCATGAAAATTGACCTTATTTCTTGGGGCCCTGTCAGCGGTGTAGGGATCAAACCCCAAACCTCACAACAAGGCACATTCTCTGTCTGCTGAGCAACATCCCTGACCCTGACCCTCTTTCCTTTTGGAGGGGATCACACTCAACAGCACCGAGGCACTGCTCCTAGCTGGGTGTTGTGTAGAGGCGAAGGGGAACAGGCCATGCCAGGGTTCAGTACTGGAGCCCTCCATGCTTGGCATGCGCTCCCTCCGAACTCACATTCCCATGTGACAGAATAAAATTAAATGATCTTTAGGAAAGATGATTGAGTCCTTGAGAATCGAGATGCGATATGTGATATTTTGTGAAAGCATTAGTGTAGTCCATCATTTTTTCTCCAGCCAACATCCATTGACATTGTCAAAGGCTAAGATTGTGTCAATAGATATTGACATTCCGTATTTTAACCTGCCTTTTAATTGCCTCTGTCGATTTTCCCACAAATTCTGCATATGGCACCATAGCTCCCTGAATAATCTATGGATAGCTCCTCATGAACTAGATACCCAAGTCATTTTTTCCCCTAGATTTGAATTCAAGTTCCCTGACAAGTCTGAAAACCACCTGGGGTAGAATTGCTGACCTATTTCCTTCTGTGTACTGTCTTTCACCTAGCAGCCTTTTCTAAGAAAATGGGACTCCTGCAACTCTCTTTGCAGAGTGATCTAGACTTTTACCCTTAGAATTTTCTTCAACCACATTTTCCATGGTCGATATTGAGAAGCACTCAAATCGATTTTTGCTTTAGTGACAAAGACCTGTTGAGTCGAGCAGCCACCATCACACCAGCTACCAAGCTATTTTCACACAAAACGGACAAGAGGACCATACCCAGAGCAGACTTTCTTAAGTCTACTGAGGCAATCCATCTTTAAACTCTCAGAGTTTGAAATATTATTATTTTTCTGATGGGGAAAATTTGTTTCTGATACTGATATTACGCATTTCGGTCGGAACTCTCCCTTGTGGGGGGCGTGTATTGATTCACACATTCTACAAGACTGACGTGGAAACCGGAGTCCTTGATCCAAAACGAGCTGGTGAGACCCGGGTCTGGAAGCAAAAGTTGATGCAGGAACATTTCACAGAGGAAAGAGTGCAAGAACAGGTTTAGGATATCCAGCACTCAAGCAAACAACCCACCACTAATCCCACCACCAGATTACACCCTAGGGCGGAGTATGAATATTGATTCGGCTGGGACCTATATTTCAATCGTGAACCCACCCTGACAAGGCCCTTTGTCATGGCCAGTCTGTGCTTGACGTGGAGGGAAGATGTCCTCCGGCAAAACTGTTGTGTGCGCCTTTCCATTCCTTTGGTGTGGGTGAAGGCCCTGCCAATGTCCAGTCTGTTCCTCCTGCCACTTTGGGGTGCTTCCCCTTGTCTTGCTCCGTCGCCCAGGCAACAGTTGCTGGGGTGCATTGAGCATGGACTAGCAGTTTGATAGTTTCATTACCATGGCAAGTGCCACCCTTGGCGTGCAGAGTTCCTGGACATGGTAGGGTCTACACAATCTACTGGGTAACATGGCTGTCAGAGTGCACGGTTGCTATGTTATCGGTGTGTCCTCCCACTGCTCCCGTTTTTTGCCATTGGGTCATTCGTAGGCTCATCATGTGCAGGAAAGGGGCTGTAGGATGCCCAGGACAGTGTAGGCCTCAGGTCCAGGTGGCCCCAGAAAAACCAGACTCTGGTTGCATGTGGTCGGGACATGGTCTGGACATGGCCGCCAACTAGACATGGCTGTTCCTCTAACCCTGTCAGCCTCAGGGCCAGAGAGCCAGTATGGCTGTGGTTGGTGTGGGTGGGAGGGTCCAGGTTTGTGTCTCAGCAGGACCCATTGCATTGCACACTCATTCTCCTCTGCCTCACCACACAATCTGGCTCCCCAGAATAGAGTCAGTGGGGGTGATTTCCTGGCACAGTGGGTGTGAGCGTTCCAGGAATCCTCCCAAGAAGTGCTCATAGCTGCGCATCTTCTGATACTTGTACCAGGTGTGCAGAACTCAGGCCTCTCCTCTGTGCCAGTGAAGGCCAGACACGCCACTCTGAGTGGGACTTGTTGGGGCAGGACAACCTCCTTCCATCTGGACCCAGACACTCCTCCTTCCCTACCTGGAGCCTCTCCCTGGACTTTCTCCCTGCCTGACACTACCCTACCCCCTAGAATTAGCTCCTTCCTCATAGGGACCCAGCTAGGGCTGAGGCTAGACCAAACCAGTCTTTCAGGACCAGGTCACTGGAATCATGACGAGTCCTATTAACTCCCCTATATTGTCTTGTAAATATGTTCTCCACTGAGCAGCTTGAACGGGCATTTTTTGTGTGTTTGTTTTTGGTCTTTGGACTAAACTCAGTGATGCTCAGGAACTACTTCTGATTGAACACAGAAGTCGCTCCCTATGGGAAAATATGGGACCCTATGGGATGTCGGACCACATGGGATGCTGGGGATCTAACCGAGCTCCATCCTAGGTCAGCCAATGCAAGGCAAATGCTCCACCGCTGTGGTACCGCTCCAGCCCTTTTGAGGAGCATTTTGTCAAAAAGTTCACATCAAGTCACCTAAGTCTGTCTTGGGTAAGGAGATGAAATGAGGGGGCCACATGGACAGGGCCTGCCCCCGCATCGAACCCGCATCAGTCCTGGGTCAGCTGCATGCAAGGCATACCCCCTGCCACTTCGCTACCACTCTACCCTCACTATTTCTTATGGAGTTCTCAATTTTTAAGTCACACAAAGTAAGACAATAGAAGGATGGATTACATGATACGTTTATGAAGTGGATATATGGAAAAGATTTGAGTGCCATGTCATTTTCAAAAAAAAAATTTATTTTTTGGGTTACATTAACCGAGGCAGTTGGCCCCTAGTATACTAAGTATACTGGAATAGATTTCATATGGCAAGTCTGCCAGGACTCTGTCTTTTGTGGCAGTGGTGTCCTTAGTTTGTCCAACGGCGACACCCACGTCTCTGGATCCACTTATGTCTTTGGTAATGGGCCAGCTGAGATCTTCCACGCTGCTGGCCCTCTTGGTGTCTCTGGCCCTGCCTCTGCGGATTCTTGGTCCAATGAGCCTGGCTCTTCCAAGGCCATCTAGGCCATTCTCCACAACACCACCGAAACTTCTGTCTTTGCCTTCCCCAGCGATGGTCTCTATTTTCTTGGCAATTTCTTCACCAGAATCTGTGGAGGACAGGGAAGGGCAGCATTGGTTATGAGTGGGGCTCTTGAGTCGCATCTTCCCGTTCCCTCTGATCAGGCACTTGGCCATTCTCTGGCAGCAAATAGGAAGTCAATGCCACCTGACCATGAGGACCTGCCCACACCGGTAGGCACCCTCCCCTCAGGGCTGCAGCTGGACTAGGGAAATGAATGGGTGCTAAGGAATGATACAGGGCTGGGCTGGGCTGCTGGGAGGAGGAAAAGGCCAGGTTCTCTGCTCTTTCCTCTGGAGCAGAGGAATGGGGCGTTAGTCTTACCGGGCAGAATCTTAAGCCGTAAAGGAGCGCCATCGGAAACAGGCAGCAGAAGTAGTAGAATGAGTACCCCTGTGGTACACAGTGCCATCTTCATTCCTGAAGAACAGTTTCTATCCTCCATAGAAACAAATATGGCTCCTCAGCCCTCGAACAAGGATATTTAAAGGGGTTTGCTCTATGAGCTCATCAGGCGACATCATGAATGCCACTGAGGGGTGGGGCATGCTTGTGAGGCCTTCGGGTCACCTGTGCTCTGCCATGAGGTCTGCCTTCATTAGTTGGTCCTTTCTCATTGTCTCTGCAACAGCTCTCCAGAAATCCCGTTCAGGAGTTTCCCACCTCAAGACTGTGAAGTGTCTAGGTACTGTCTTAAGCTGTGGCTTGTCCATGAAGCTCTGTATCACTCCTTCAAATCACAACAATATCCTCATTGCATAGAATATTCTCAGTGACTAGTTCACTCAGTTGAGTTCCATGGAGTTTTTTCTGTATCCTTCCATTCCCTCTGGCTTAAAGTCGCATTTCATTGATCTGTGAATCTTCTGGGACTCCTTTTGTATGGGAGTTCTTTCAGAGTTTTAATATTCTGCCTTGGACTTTGGAATTGGAGTACAATAAGACTTGGAGATTTTCTACTTGGCTTTATTTTTCTTGGACACTTAGGGGTTCTTGAATAAGGCTCTCTGTACTCCTCACCTCTGAAAAATGCTGACAAGTGTGTTGTTTTCATATAAAATAAAATGTCTAAATTCTTAAAAACAATCTTCCAGGAATGATTTGAGCACAGATCCCTGTGTGCAGAGCCAGGAATGAGGCAAATATAAGCCCTGAGCAATTCAGTGTGTGTCCTCAGATCAAAAATAAAACCAGTGATAAGTAGGAGAGAGAATGAAAAAAATAAAGAAATATATGTTAACAAATAGAGAAATAAAGGTCAAAAAGTGAAACCTGCAGTCTGGTCTATCATTGAATTTTAAGACTGACAGCTGAATGGATCAGATCAGGGTTTCTGTTTGTCAAAGGTCGTTACTTCTTTCCCAACACAGTCGAGAGAGGTGCTGAGCAAAGTGAAATTCCAGTCTTCTAAAAGTGTGTTGTAATGGATGTCAGGGACTTTGTACAATCATGTTCATTTACCCTTCCCAATACTGGCCTGTGTCCCTCGTGACTCTATGACGCCTTGGGAAAAATAAGAATTTTGCATGGTGGCTTGTGCCTGAGAAGGTTCTAAGAGCTCGCTGGCAATCACACATTGTGTTTCATTATTTATCACTGTGGAGCAACAGGAATCCCTGAGGTCCATTGCAGGCTGATCTGAGGCCCCAGTTCAAAAAGAATGTCATGAGGAGCCCGTTGCCTACTTTCAGAGTCACCCCACTGTCCGATCTCACTGTCTTCAGTTCATGCAGTAGGGATTCCAGTTACTCCCATCATGCCTGAAAGCTACTCTCCTGTTTCTAAGAGCTTGACTGTGCTGTAACCTAGAACATTTGGTGAACAGAATAGCTTCATGTTATCAGAAATTTGAGGTATTTATTCTGGCAAATTTTAGCAACTTGAAAGTATAACTTTCAGGAGAAAATGCTTCTCTGCGGCCAGTTACATTCCAGCATCAGAAGCTTACACATATCTGGTGTAGTAAATAACAATAAAAGACATGCAATTGGAAGATGTTTGAAGAAACATGGTTTGTTTTGACCTGCCCAAAATTGATTGCGATGTTTCTGGAACATTCCCACGAGCCTTTCCATGCTCTGGATTGGGACAGTATTCCAAGACTTTTCAGAAATGGATGTTTCCACTTTCTCGTGGTTTCCATAACTCAGTGACATTGATGTACAAGTGTAAAAAAAGCTATTTGATTTATTTGAATCTTTTTTAAGATAGATACAAGGATAAAGTTATATTTCTATGAATGCTCCTCCAGTTTGGATCACTTAAACTGTAAAGAGCTTAAAATTACACACCATCCAAAAAGTATGGAATGATAAAATTAGGAAGTACTAAAATAGCAGATTAGGTACTGCATGCAACTGACCCTGACCCTGGTGGGATCTCCAGCACCTCCGTGGTCCCTTGAGCCTTGCCAAGGATAATTCCCTAAGCACAGAGCTGGAAGTAAGCCCTGAGCACAGACAGATATGGCCCCAAACCAAAGATGTTAAACAATTAAGAAATTAACCAGAACATTCTAGTGCTTTGGTGGCATTTTCTGAGTAAAGGGGGACAAATGGATTGTATTCCATTAACTGTTAAGTCTTCAATTCCAGATATCTGGCTTTTGGGGTCACCTATGGAGACCCCTATTGAGAGCACAGGAGAATGAAGGGGCCTTGGGTTTGAGTCAGGAGGAAGAGGTGGGGCAGGGAGTCGTTCAAAAGCTGCCTTAAGAGTTTCTGCTTTCCTGTGGAAGGCTGGAACTATACAGAAGGCAAACATGATTCTGACAGGAGTCTCTCTGCTGCCTCTACAGTCAATTCTCTCTCAGATCAGTCAGTTTGTTGTTTTTCTGTTGGACACTTTCCAGTGTCTTCCAGTCACTGATAAAATCTACTTTTTTTTTTTATTTTTTTTTTTGGTTTTTGGACTACACCCGGCAGTGCTCAGTGGTTACTCCTGGCTGTCTGCTCAGAAATAGCTCCTGGCAGGCACGGGGGACCATATGGGACACTGGGATTCGAACCAACCACCTTTGGTCCTGGATCGGCTGCTTGCAAGGCAAACGCTACTGTGCCATCTCTCTGGGCCCAGATAAAGTCTACTTTTAATTCTAAATATCACTTGGAAGATAAATGTCAAGTGAATTCCGATTTCCATCACCTAAATGACCCTAAATGATCAAGTTCTGGCCAACTCTGTGGACTCTTTCTACCCAGGACTCACCCCAACCCTCAGGAGCCACAAAGATCTCCTTGGTGGACCCAAACACAGCAAAGGAAGCAAGCCTTCCTTGGAGTTTTCTGCTTGTCAAGACACCCTAGACCCTCATCCTCCACGACCTGATCGAGAAGCTCTTAATGGTTTCCAGTCTTGATCTCCAGCTTTCTAAAAGTTTATTCCCTGTCTTCTTAGAAGTTTTCTAACATATTCCCGATGGTATTTTCTCCATCCCTAAGCAATCTATTCCTATGTACTAACTCACTTCAATTTCAGTGCTTTCTGGTCTGACATTTTTTTTTTTAGTCTGGTTCTTTATCCCTTAATAATTTTGTTTCATCCAGAGATGTGCTACTATGGGATGACATGATCAAAGGGAAAGAAGTCAGAAAGTCCTATTATGACATGTCTGTACCCACGTAGAATTTCAGTGGTAAGTTTTTCCACTTCTAGTGGTTTCAAAGCAAATGAAAACTATTTTACTTTTTGGAAAGGCATACTTATTTACTGCTTGTTCTTTTTTGTTTGTTTCTTTGTTTCTGGGTTTATTTCGGTTACACCTGGCTGTATTCCGAGGCTACCCCCGGCTCTGCGCTCAGAAAAAGCTCCTGGCAGACTTGGGGAACCACTTGGGATGCCAGGAATTGAAGCCTGGAATGTCCAGGGTTGGCTGTGACCAGGCAAACTCCCTCCTCTGTGCTATTGCTCCAGTCCCGGTAAGGCATATTTATTATTTAACCAGTAGAAATATTTGGAAATATTTTACTTCCTGGAAGAGCACCGGCTTTGTATGTGTGAGGCCCCAGATTCAACTCCCATCACAAAGAGAAAATAAAGCTTTTCCTCGATCACTCTTTTTTGTTTTGTTTTTCGGGTGGCCACAACCATTGACGCGCAGGAATCGCTCCTGGCTTGGGATGCTGGGGGACAGAACTGCAGTTTGCCCTCGGTGAGCGCAGGAGAGGCAGATTCCTTACTGCTTGCGCCACTGCTCCGACCCAAATGTGTTTCACTTGAATCTTTTCTTTTTGTTTGTTTTTGTTTCTTGTTTTTGGGTCACAGCTGGAAGAGCTCAGGTGTTACTCCTGGCTCTGTGCTCAGAAGTCGCTCCTGGCAGGCTTGGGGGACCAAATGGGATACCAGGATTCGAACCTGGGTCCATCCTGTTTTGGCCGTTTGCAAGGCAAATGCCTTACTGCTGTGCTATCACTCCGGCTCACTTGATCACCTTTACAGTTTTGTTTTGTTTTTTTTACATTCTTTTGGGTTTTGGACTATATATGAGAATGCTCGAGGGTTGCTCCCGGCTCAGATCTCAGCGATCACTCTTCCCTAGGCTCAGGGGACCATATAGGATACTGAAGATAGAACTTGGGTCATTTCCATGGAAATAAACTTCCTACGCTCTGTACAATCAATCTGGCCCTTACTTATTCTTTTACGTATTTACTTATCGGTTTGGGACCAAACCTAGCGCCACTTGTGTTTAGTTCTGACTCTGGGCTCAGAAATTGCTCCTGGCAGGCTCTGGCAACCACATGGGACACCAGGATGGAACCTGAATCAGCCCATGCAAGGCAAATGCCCTACCTACTGTGCTATAGCTCCAGCCACTAGTTTTTTTTTTAACTCATTTTAGTTTAAATGAATAGATTGAAAACATGTGAACATGAAGGCTTTCTTGAGGTTTGGGTCACAATTCAGAAACAGACTTTAGACAACTTCATTATGGGGAAAATTCAGTCAAACAGGAAAATTTGGTTCAAGGCAATTAACTCAGAGGTCTAGAGTGCTTTGCATGCAGAAACATTGAGTTGATCCCTAGCTTGTCCTAGTCCATTAACAAGTTCCGTGTAGCCCAGCATTACAAAAAAGAAGAAAGAAAATGAATAAATGAAACAAATATATGAAGGGAAATTTAAATGGTCAACCATGAGCTAAGAGTCAGAGGGCAAAAATGATGTGCCACTCTTTGTCATACATCATAATCTGAATGATGAACTGGAAGGGGAATAAGTGGCTTCTGAGAGCTGGCATGGAGGGACTGTGTAAATCTTAAGCTTCAAAGCACTCCTCGGATGACTCAGCATGGCCAGTTTGCAATGGAAGCATGCAGGGCTGTTGTGAGAGGCAGAATTCTTCCTTGTTGGAGACAGTGTCCTGTCAGAGATCAATTTTTCTGTCTTCTGTCTTTTATGCAGCCTTTCACCTAAGGCTGCCTACCTGCAGACTTTGCTGTAAGCTTTTGAGCGAACAGGAAAGGTATTTCGCAGCTGAAGGAGATTTTCTTTGAAGCCAAAGAGAAAAGTAAACACCCCAATGCCAGTTCCAGATTTAGGCTACTCCCTTTAGCTTCTTTCCGGAGTTAATGGCTACGCTTCAAAAACCTGCCCCTTCACAGACTGTTGTTAGCTCCAGATAAGCGAGCTGCAGAACCCACTTTGGAGACATAAGGCTATCCTTTGAAAGCTGCTGTCTTGGGAATGATTGTAAACTTGTCAATCCTTCTGGGATGATTTACTGCCTTTGTTCCATAGCCTTCGCGCCAAAAAGTATGATTGACATGTCTTTTTTCCTGCCCATTTCTCCTCCTCTATATAAGAGATGCTGGACCAATAATCTGACCGGATATTTCGCCTGAGGTCTTCATTACTAACCTCTCTCATTTTTTACAGGTGTGGTTATTCTTTTGACCCAGCCAAATAAAAGTGCGGACGTCCGAGAGCCTCCCAGCCGCTTCCCCGCTGGCCGGGCCCCTCCGGGGGGCTCCAGGACCCCGCACTTCCTACCTCTGGTTTGTACTGGATGAAAACCATGTAGGTGGAAGAAATGTGTTCTTGAAATTGGGGAGAACGATAAGAATAAGAAAAAAGTCAATCTTGGAGCTTTCTAGTTCAAGCAAAAGTTCTCAAAGCTTTTTCTTTTCCTTTGTTAATTTTTTAGTTTGGGGTACCATACCTGGCAGTGATCAGGGGCTCTTTCTGCCACGTTGCTTGGGCTTCACTCCTAGTGGTTCTCAGCGCTGGGAAGAAACATAGTTTCTCTGTTTAATCATCTATAAGTTTTTCTTTTCTTTTTAATTTGGTTTTGTTTAGTTTTTGGCCGCACCCTGTGACACTCAGGGGTTCCTCGTGGGACCTGGGATCGAACCTAGGTCTGTCGTCCACTGTGCTATCGCTCTGCCCCATTTATACGTTTTTCTTAGGAACTGACACTACAAGCATCAGGAAGCAGCAATTGTATTTCCTTGCGCAGGATCTATTATCAAATGGAACCTATTGGGTTCAATGGTTCAATCATATGTTCCCTGAAGCCAGGAGAGATTTCCGAGTTCATAGCCGGGAGTAACCCGAGAATCATCATGTGTCACCGCCACTCCAAAAAATTAGGCATAGCAAGGATGTCTTCCAGGTTCGGAACTGGAAAGGTCACTAAGAAATTTTTATCTGGAAATCTTGACTAGGACATGAGATCAGTTCTGTTCCATTGCTTCTTTATAAGGCTGCTGTAGGAAGCGAGATCATTTGGCTTTCCAGGACTATAAACATATTTTCTCTGTCTGTACAAAAGATACTGCCAACTATTCCCTCCCCCAACTTGTAAAATGTACACTGTTAGGAGTAAGGTCGATTTTTATTTTAAATATGTATCCATGGGGCCGGCGAGGTGACACTAGAGGGAAGGTGTCTGCCTTGCAAGCACTAGCCAAGGATCAGGACTGCTGTTCAATCTCCTGGCATCCCATATGGTCCCCCCAAGCCAGGGGCAATTTCTGAGAGCTTAGCCAGGAGTCACCCCTGAGCATCAAACCAGTGCAGACCGAGAAAACAAAATAAAACAAAAAGTATCCATATCGGATGTTACCTAGGACATGTTAGATTCCATATTGACTTGCGCAAAATCCAAACAGCTAAGCAAATATGCAAATAATAAAGGTAAGAAACTGAAAGGCAGAAAGGTGGAGCAGTCAGGACTTTGCTGCATTATCAAAGGTTTGAAAAACATGCCTAATGAAAGCCTTGTGAAGAATGAGTGTAGAATACTCTCAAGCCTTAACTTTTCTAGCAATGTTATCTTCTTTTTGTTTTGTTTCTGTTTTGGAGTCACACCTGGCAGCATTCAGGGGTTACTCTGGCTCTAGGCTCAAAAATCGCCCCAGGCAGGCACAGGACCATCTGACATGCTGGGATTCAAACCACCATCCTTCTGCATGAAGGCAAACGCCTTACCTCCAAGCTATCTCTCTGGCCCCGCAATGATCTCTTTTCAAGCTGTCTACAAACCTCTCAGAAAGCCCTTATAAACGATCATGGGCTACTTCTAGTTTTGCGCTCTTGGGGTTCTCCTGACTGCTTGACAAACCATGTGGGGCTGAGGAGCAGCCACATGGAGTTCTCTGTGCTGTTGATCCAACTACCTGAGCCCAACTCCACAGGAATTAGAAGGAAAACATAGTGATTAGACCTGGCATGCTGCCTCAGTCAGATTGAATTTCTGGCACGACAGTCTCCTACGTAAAGATGTGGCCTTCGAGTCCCCGCACAACCTTTCAGCTAGCCTGGGTATCTGTGGCACTGCAGGACATGGTAGCATCACGTTCTCTGGGCCTTGTACTGAACTGATTGCTCTGGTGGTTGGAATTGTCAATGGGGCCTCCTGATCTGAGCACTACTTGGGATCCTCCAAATCATCCACCAACCTAAAAAAACAGTTTGAATTCTGGCTGCAGCATTTATAAGATCAGGGCAACCTACTTGATGTCTCTGTGCCTCAGCCTTTTCATCTATGGAATGGGTTCTTTATGAGAAACTTCCTAAGCATGTTCCCAAGAGATTCCCTGAGCCCAGGTTTTTAATGGTCCTGGCTTATACTAAATGCTATCAACAGGCACTGTTCTTGTTGGCTTTGTAGTGCTGCAGTTTGCACCAAGTGGAAGGTTCACAAGTGTGTGAAATGCGTTTGTATCTGTGAGGAATATAATCTGTAGGGCTTGGATATGCAGAGCCTTCCAGAGGTCCAGAGTTCTAGGCCCACAGGGTCCCTCCTTCTGTCACCTCCCCGAAGAGGGGAGTCTCTGTGTTGTCTTCCAGTCAAGCAGAAGATCTGAATCTTTCAGCTGATTGAGGGCCTTCATACAGCACTAAGCAGTTTCAATGCAAAATACTAAGGGGGAGGCTGGTTGACACTTTTAGTGGAAGGGGAAGATGAAGACCAGAGCTGGATAGCCAACAAGCACGGGGCAGAACATGTCATAACTTGTGGGAACATGCTGAGTGCGTCGGTTTGTACTGCTTTGCCCTTTGAGCAACCTTACTCTCCTCCTCATGGATCAAATCCCTGAAAAGTGAATAAAAATATTAATTTTTTGTCAGGGACCACATCCACTGTGGCATAGGGTTTATTTCTGACTGTGCTCAGGGATCACTCATAATGGGGTTCAGAGGACCAGATGGGGTGCAGGTATTGAATCTTGGTTGGTCATGTGTAAGGCAAGTGCCCTCTCTGCTGTACTATCTCTGCAGTTCTTCCTTTATTATTGTTGTTGTTATTATTGTTGTTATTATTATTATTATTATTATTATTATTTGTTTGGGGACTTTATCTGGTGACACTCAGGTTACATTTCTCAGGGTTAGGGGACCATATGGAATGCTGGGGTTTGAACATGGGTCTGCCATGTGCAAGGTAAATGCACTATCTGCTGAACTATAGATTTGGTCCTCTCCTTTATTATTATTATTTTTTTTTTGTTTGTTTTTGGGCCACACCCGGTAACGCTCAGGATTTACTCCTGGCTATGTGCTCAGAAGTTGTTCCTGCCTTGGCGGACCATATGGGACACCGGGGGATCGAACCACGGTCCGTCCAAGGCTAGTGCAGGCAAGGCAGGCACCTTACCTTTAGTGCCACCGCCCGGCTCCTCCTTTATTATTTTTAAAAATGGGTTTCACCTCAGTATATCTGAGTGGGTAGGATCTGAAGTCCAAATGAGTCTTTCTTAGGTCCTGTGGTAATGGGGGTCACCCACACCAAAGTCAAGTTCTTTGTTTTGTTTAAAGGGCTCGGGGCTGGAGAGGTGGCAAAGCGGTGGGGGTTGGCAGAGCGATGGCACAGGGGAAGGGCATTTGCTTTGCTCGTGGCTGACCTAGGATAGACCGTGGTTTGATCCTTTGGCATCCCATAGGGTCACCCAACCCAGAGGCTATTTCTGAGTGCATAGACAAGAGTAAGCCTTGAGTGTCACTGAGTGTGGCCCATAAACAATAATGACCAAACAAATAAACAAATAAAGGTCATGATGTGAATTTAGTATGCCTAAAAGCATTTGTGGTGCCTGATGGATGGGCCTCACTTGTCGTACTCCTGTGCTGTTCCACATCTGTTGGAAGATCTATGCCTGACATATTTTCCTTCTTTTATTTTTCTTAGTGCTTACCTTGAGTGATAGTATATTGCCATTAAGTTTTCTCCCTGTAATTTCTTTTTTTTTGTTTGTTTTTTTTTTGTTTTTGGGCCACACCCTGTGACGCTCAGGGGTTACTCCTGGCTATGCGCTCAGAAGTTGCTCCTGGCTTCTTGGGGGACCATATGGGAAGCCGGGGGATCGAACCGCAGTCCGTCCTAGGCTAGCGCAGGCAAGGCAGGCACCTTACCTCAAGCGCCACCGTCCGGCCCTCTCCCTGTAACTTCTATTCCCTTGTTGATAAACTTTATAGATGTACCAGTGAAAATGGTGTAAATTTTATTTAAAATTAGGACTACCCATATCTTAAGACTCCTTTTATTATAACTTTTTAGTTCAAGCCAATTTTTATTTAGCTAGCATTTGTGAAGTTTTTTTTAATGTTAATATGTGTGAGATTGTTTACAAACTTACTTTTATAAAGATAGTTGTTGTATTATCCTGGAAGTTTATAAAATCTTTACATTGGCTAAAATGACCCATCAATAGCAGAAAGTGTGGCAAAGGACACTGTCCTGCTATCCCTTAACTGGAAGGTCCTGAAGACAGAGTTGAAAGCCCTTCAGAATTCACACCTTCAAGAGGTTTGCCATTGGGAGATTGCCCAAAGCAATGCTGTTCCCTTGGTAGAATAACAAAGAAAAGCCATTTTAGTCACAAAAATGTTAATGCTTTCATGGAACTGATTATACTCTTGGAAATCTTCCTTGCATTCTCTAAATCATGAGGGATTAGGCATGTGAAGAACACAGAGGAAAGCTAGTTCAGTGCTATCGCCTTGGCCTCTGAGTGGAATTTTAAATGATGGTTCATTTATTCTTTTTTACGTCTTCCTTTCCTTCCATTGGTATTGCAATCATTGCAGGGCTTGTGCCTTTTGTTGGGGGTTTCACAGAGGGTCACACGCCTCAGAAAACTCTTTTCATAGAGCTCTACTGTGGTCACAACTTCCTGCATTTGTCTAGGGTAAGAGCGTCTGTTTTCAAGAGCTGCTTTAGTAAGGGGCTACAATAGACTTGGGGGCCGGAAAGATAGCTCAGCGGTAGGGCATTTGCCTTGCATGCAGCCAACCCAGGACGGACAGTGGTTTGAATCCCGGCTTCCCATATGGTTCCCCCCCCCCAGCCTGCCAGGAGTGATTGATTTTTGAGGGCAGAACCAGGAGAAACCCCTGAGCACCACTAGGTATGATACAAACAAACAAACAAACAAACAAACAAATGGGCTTCAAACTGTTAAGCTGACCAAAACTGGCCTGGACCCAGGTTGGGGTCCAGGTTTGGAGATGCCAAGCCCAGGGAGGCCAGATAAGGAATGCCCAAGGTCTGAGGAAAGCCCACCTCTCAATTGAGGAGACACAAACCTTAGAGGATGCAATCACACTAGGTTTATTCCCTTTCCAGGATCCAGGTGTGTCACCAGAAGCTGGGAATTCGGTCTGCAGTGAGACCCCGAGAATCCAAATTCACAAACATTTAAGGGAATTTAGATGATAATGAGCATGATAATAAGCATACAGGTCAAAGCATTTCATAGGTTTATACAGTTTGAAACATCCAATAATTTTTTATAGAAAAGGCACAATTTTCTGTCTGTTCAGCCCCTTCATGACATCTTTTACCCCAACTCCTAGGCTGATGGTATGTTAAACTGTTCAGGCGGTCCCCCAGTCCACAGGGTGGAGGACCCATTCTCCTGACAGCGTAGTGACTGGAGCGAACAGGGGAAGGGAGCCTTGTTCATTATATCAAGCAAGCCAGGGACAGAAGCGAGAATAGCATTAAACTAGATTTTACCCTTATTCTATACCTATGTGTTATTCCATGGATATCTATGTGACTGTGTGCAATTATTCCCCCCTAATCTTCAAGAGCCATCTGCCCTCTGCGGGGCTCTTCTCCGAGAGGGTCGAGGTGTCCCCCTGTTGGAATGTAAGATGATTCGTTGGTTTCCCCTCCCTTCGAGGTGTCCGGTGGAAAATAAGATGTCCTTGCATTCCTTGGAATGTCCTTTGTGACTTACAGCCTGCTCTTAGGAATCAACTGTCTTCTTCAAAAGTTACACACTGAAATCCAAATTAAAAGGTTACACCCCAAAATCAAAAGTCACCTCTGCTCCAGACTCAACAAAACTATAATTCATTGCCACAGTTCTAGGGCCCAGAGATCTGGAATTGAGGCTTAGTAAGGCCAGGCCCTCACCCCAGGGTCTAATGCTCCCCAGAGCCCCCTTTCCTTACCTGTTCAGCTTTTTTTGGGTTGCCGTAGCAAGCCTTGGCGTTTGGTTTGAGATGAATCATTGGAATCTCTGTCTCTTCATCACAGGGTGCCCCTGCCTGCCTGTGTCTCCTCGCTTCACAGGACATCATGGCCAGTACTTGGGGATACCTTGTGGGGGGCACATCCAGCCCAATAGGCCATATCCCAGCTTGTCACCCGAGTGCAGAGGCTGACGTTGGGGCTGTGCGAAGAGCTCCCACCTTCCTGGGCTTAGGAAGCTCACGTGTTTAGCCGCTGCTCTGATGGCCAGAAGCGGTCGAGGGTACGACATGGCCCAGGAGGACTTCGGCAGAGAAGGCAGCATTTGCTACACCTGCAGTGGAAGGTGCCAGTCTTAGGAGGACACAGTGGCTCAGCGAACAAGCCCGGCTTGAAACCAGGTGGTGCTGTGGGTGAATCAGGAGGTCAAGGGTCACTTTCAGGTACAGGAACTTCGAGATTTGTTCAGATATATATATATATAAATATCTGTATGTGGTGTGTGTGTGTGTGTGTGTGTGTGTGTGTGTGTGTGTGTGTGTGTGTGTGTGTGTGTATAACCCAGGCTCTAATTCGGTTAGCTGTATGCAAGGCAAGTCGGTTTATCTTGCTATATCCTATTTCTAGAATTAAAAATAAAAAAAGGAGAGAGAGAAAACAAAATCCCATATTGTGTGTTTTTATTGTTTAAAAATTCTATCACCTGTTTTGCCTTTCCCCCCCTAGTTTTTGGGCCACACCCAGTGATGCTCAGGGGTTTCTCCTGGTTCTATGTTAAAAAATTAGTCCTGGCAGGCTCTGGGAACAATATGGGATGCCAGGGACTGAACCCTGGTTGGCCACCTGCAAGGTCAACTCGCTGTGCTATGGCTCTGGCCTACCTGTTTTCTTTCTATGAAAGTAGAGAGCCAGGTAAAGGTTTTCTCCTGTGAAACATTCTGCAGAGCCAAGGTCAAAGGGACATCTTAATCAGGATTCCCAGATTAGCCCTTAGTAGTGGTGGTGGTGGTGGCTGTTGTGGGGAACCTCCAGATGCCTATCAAGATGGAGTTTGGGGGAGGGGCATATGCAGGGTGGCTGAAAACAGCCCAAGCTCTGACCCTGAGCTGCCCTGCCCCAAAGGGATTACTTGGCCCTGCTCTGCCAACAGCAGAGGGCTGGGAACCCTTGGCCATTCCCCATGTAGAGGAAACGTGCCTGGTGTGTAACTGGTTTTTGTGACACGTTTTTATCACACATCACCCACCTGTTTATCTTCCTGCCTGCCAGGCTCACTCAGTGCCACATCCTGCCTCTCAGCCCACTAGGAAAACAATCCTGGCCCAGACAGCATTTAATGAGCTCCAACTGCATGCCTCACCTCTAGTTTCCGCTGGTGCCAGCCCTGCCCACACACAGTCCAAAACGTTACAGGTTGGCTTTCTGCCCTTGAGTGCTAGTTTCTTTCCCTATGACTTTATTTATTTATCTATTTATTTATTTTTGCAAGGCAAACCCACTGTTTTTCTATGACTTTAAGACTAGGCTAGGCTTTCTGGCAGGCTGGGACACTGGAGCCACCACCTCCATGGCCAGGATCTCAGCCACTGTACCTCCCTCCCTCCCTCCCTGCACCCTGGGCTGGGGGCAACTTGGGGATGCCCTGGAAGGCAGGTGCACACACTCCGAGGCTAGGCCAGTAGGTGAGCAGCTGTCCATCAGGGGCTGTTCACCAAGAAGCTATGGAGGGAAGACAGATGTGTGGGCCCCTTCCCTCTACCCCTGCCCTGCCCTGCCCTTCCCTTCCTGCTGTCACACATATTACTGTGCTCCTATGGCAGGAGAAAGGAAGGGAGAGAAGAAAGAGAGGGGAAGAGAGGGAGGAGGGAGGTAAGGAGGAAGGAAGGATGAAGAGAAAATACAGCAAGGAAGGAGGGAAGGAGGAGGGAGAGGGAAAAAGGAATGAAGGAGGAAGGATGGGAAGGAAGGTAAAAGGAAAGAAGGAAGGAGAGAGGGAGGAAGAAAGGAGAAAGGGATGAGTGGAAAGTGCAGCCACTTCACTCTCCCCCGTTGCAAGTCAGCCCCTGAAGAGGTTGACTGATGGAGGGATGGAGGATGAGGTCTTTCCCTTTCAGCTCGGAGCACGAGTCTGCCACCCTGTCTAGTCGATGGTTCAAGGTGAAACGGCGGGTAAACAGCTCGCAGTCAGGCTTGTGGAAATATTAGCTTTATTTGGTGGACAAGACTGAAGTCCAAAGCCTCAGCATCAGTTCCTGCCAAAAGCCTCTCGCCTTCCACAGACCCTTGTTTTTATCCCCCAGAATCAACTACCACCCAATGGTGGGATCAGATACCACCCAATGGTGGAAGCAGAATCAGGTGCCACCTTAGGGTGGGGGCAGAATGCCAGGTCACACTCTAGGGTAGGGCACAATCACGGATCAGGGTAGGGTCAGTAACATAATAATCCCCTAAAATATTTACATACACAACACCACCCACGCCCATATGCAGAACTCTGTCATCTCTGTGCTCAAAGCTGACTCCAGGCAGTGTTGGTAACACCTGCTGTCCCATCTTTCCAGCCTCCTTTTATCCTTTGAGGTAAAATTTCTGTTCCTGAACCAGCAGCTCCTCATGCCTCACCAGCTCCTCCTTCCACACCCCATTCTCCATCTTTTCTGCTGCCTTGAGAGGAACCCACTCAGCACACCCCGAGTTTGTTCACGTGGCCCTCAACTGTCCTTTCAAGGCAAGGCAATAGCCTTATCACTCACCCGTGAACCCCTGGAACTCTCGCCTACACCTCCTGGACAGATGCTCCTTCTAGATTTCAGGGAGAGGTGAAGCGAACCAGGGGAGCCGAGGCTGCCCATGGAGAGAAGCAACTGGAGAACATGGGAAGGATTCACTGGAAGCAGCCAGACTCCCTGCCTGAACCAATGTCTCAATTCCCCAATAGGCTGGGCAATGCTTCTCTGTGCCCAGCCCAGCTTTCTACTTGGCTTCTGGATGGTGCGAGCCACTTTCTTGATCTCCACCATTAGGGGTGTTCCAAGCCACTTTCTTGATCTCCACCATTAGGGGTGTTCCATGAGGCCCACTGGCCCCCAGGACAAAGTGGGGAGTTTCTGCGAATGGGTCGCCTAGGCAAAGCCGCAGTGGCACCTCTTGCCCAGCAGGGGGCGAGCCCGTCCGCCGCAGCCAAGTCCTGGGGCAAAGCTAGTCTCCCGGCACCAGAGGGCGCCCTGGAGCTGGGGAGGGGGAACAGAATGGAGAGTGCAGAGGGGCGTGAAGCAACTCCCAGGGAGAAAGACAGCCTTTGGGGTTGACACATTGGGAGGGGAAACTGGTGTGGGGTTCAAGGAAGGCTCTGCACTGTTTTCTGCGGATCTAAAACTCCCTGAAAACATCCAGTCTGTTGAAAACTCTTGACTGTGGTCCTTTGGGGAAAGCTCAGTGGTAGAGCATCTTATTTGGCAGCCTGAGGCCACAGGTCTGGGCGGGTGCGCTCTTAAAGTCCAGTGCTAGGACACTGCAGTCTCCGGGAGACTGCCACCAAGCGTAGGACCCCTGCCAGGGGCCACAATTACAAAGGGAAGAAGGCAAACTTCCCACTTGTTCCAGAAAGAAAATGCTCATCTGTGAAGAACGCTGTTAGCTTTTTTTTTTATTTTGCTTTTGTTTTATTTGGGGTTACTTCTGGCTCTGGCTTTGCTGAAATCCTCCTGGCAGGCTTGAGACCATATGGGATGTGGGGTTCGAACCTGGATATTGAATCCAGGTTGGCCACATGCAAGGAAAACAAACTTCTACCTGCTGTGTATTATTGCTTTGGCCTCACTGTAGCTTTTTAGGACATTTTAATTTTAGGCACATGAAGCTGACAATGACCTGGTTTGGTGCAAGAAACAACCCAGCACCAAATCCTCCACCAGATTGAGAGCTTCCCTCACCATGTCCCACTGCCTCCACGCCAAATCATCTGCTTCCCATAAAGATCAGTTCTCAGTTTCTGTTGCACCTGGCTATGAGCTGCTTCCTTAGTAGGAGAGAGAGAGAGGGAGAGAGAGAGAGAGAGAGAGAGAGAGAGAGAGAGAGAGAGAGAGAGAGAGATCATCCCTCTCCTCCTGACTAAATTTGCTCAGCAAGATACTTTTCAAATCCCACCATGTAGTGCAGAGTTAGGAGTTAGCCCTGAGTGTCACCAGGTGTGGCCCAACAAAGCAAAAAATATATATATATATATATATATTTGAAAAAGGCTTTTTTAAATTAATTTTTGTGGCCCTGGAGTTGATGCTCAGATATGGAATTGCTGGATCAGATGGAAGCTCAAAGTTCTGGAGAAACGACCATATTGTTCCCCAAGAAATTAGGCCGTCGACACTTCTGCCACTAGTGGATCAGGCTCCCTTTCCTTTCCCCACCCACATCCCCAGCAACATTGGTTGGTCCTGTGCAGCTGCTGAGGGCTGGGGAGATGCTAAGTGGGCTGGTGCATCTGAACAGTGTGCACAATTCTTATTCTGCTGTGATTGTGTGTCTGGGGGACTCACCCCAGCCTCTCCCCTTGGATATCCTGGAGTCAGCTGGGTTTTAAGGGGACCTCAGACCAGCAAGACTCAGTACACCCAGGAACAAGCCACAGGGGAGTCCTGGTACAGTGAGGGACACCCCTTCTGCTTAAGTGCACCCTGTAAACACCACCAGCAGAGGCCTCGACTCCAGCGTCAGGATCTAGATGTGCTGGGCCAGATCCGTATCTTTTATCTGACAGCAAGATTGTGCTATTCTGTTTCTTCATTTCTTATCAATGCTTTAGGAACCCGCTGTCTCTTCCATGTCCTGGCACAGGAGACCGTTTCCAGAATGGCCTGTTTCTTCTTATCCATGCTCAGTATGTAACAAAAATTGACAGTGTTGGGCAATGATAAGAGCTAGAACTACAGGCAAAGCTTTAAAATGGGTTGGGAAAAATGTGCCTGAGAGGCTGATTTTTTTTAGTCACGTACTCCCATTTGCCATCATGGAAGGAAGCAAAGAGCAAAGCACGGGGCTGGGGGCACTTGTCTACACTCAGATCTTGGATTCAAAGCAGCTCCAGTGTGGCTCAAGTCCTCACATGTATCAAGGTGCCACGCGACCCTCAGCCGACATCATTTCCCCACTCACACCTTGGTGCATGCAACACAATGGTTGTTTATTGTGTGGGGAATGTGTGGTACTGATCTGAAATGGTTGCTTTGAAATCAATACAATTATTGATTAAAAAAAACACATACACAAATCTTAGTGATATGTAGGCTACCTCTTTAGTAACAAAAGTGCAAACCACACTGTGAGAGAGAGAGTGAGTGAGAGAAAGAGAGACAGAGAGATTGATCTTCCCCCAGAGGCAGGCAGGATAGAAGGAAGAAAAACTGGGGACATTGGTGGTGGGAATGTTTGCACCGATGAAGGGTGTTGACATTGTATGAACTGAAACTCAACACATGAACAACTCTGTAACAGTGGTTCTCATGGTGCTTTAATTAAATATATATTAATTTTTAAAAAGAACTTAACTTTGCA
The DNA here is from genome assembly GCF_024139225.1 of Suncus etruscus. NCBI lineage: Eukaryota > Metazoa > Chordata > Mammalia > Eulipotyphla > Soricidae > Suncus > Suncus etruscus. The sequence goes on from NC_064855.1 coordinate 115,142,454, forward strand.
TTATCAGAATAAAGTCTGTAGGCTAGAATATATATAAAAGACTGAGATAACTCAGCAATTGTACACTCTCACAATGAAATTTTCATTCTTATTTTGGTTTTTTTTTTTTTTTTTTTTTTTTTTGGCCACACTCAGTGGGTGCTCAAGAGATCACTCCTGGCTCTGCACTCAAAAATCATTCCTGGTGGGTCAGGGGACCATATGGGATACTGAGACTGAACCTAGGTGGATGGCATGCAAATCCCATGGTCTAGCAGGACTGCAGATCTGCAGGACTATCTCTCCAGTCCCATAGTGAAAAGTTTAAAGACTGGTTGTCTCTGCTGTGAGCTTGAAATGTCTTCTTCCAAACAATATCATTTATTCTAAAAATCCAAGGCACATTGTCTTCTATATTGTTGTGGGGGCCACACCTGACAGTGCTTGGGGGCCCATGTAATGATGGAGCTAGAACCTAGACCTCCTCTATGCAAAGCATCAACCTTTCAAATCATTCATTCCCTGCCACAGTTACCATTACACACTCTTGGGAGCATTGGCAAGTGGAGAGAGTCTGTCTTGTCCTTGAAAAAGTTGGGTGGTAATGGTTGAGATATTGTAATTATCATTTCACATGTCTGCTGATCAATGGGGTTGGGTTTGGGGATCCCACCTAGTGCTCAGGGAATCTCTACCTGCTGCTCAGGGCACCAAGTGGTGCATGGCTGAACAGGGTTGACCATGGGTTAAACAAATGTCTTAATCCCCGGACTATAGACTCAGACCTATGATTGGGTATAGACTAAGGGGGTAGCTCAGGCCAAGCTCACATTCTATGGGCACTGGAAATATAGCCTTTACTTGGGGTGAGGGGATTAAAAATCCCTCCAGTAGTGCTCAGGGTGTGGTACTGGCTATGCACTCAGAAATCGATAGTTCCTGGCAGGCACAGGGGACCATATGGGGGAGCCACCTTACATCCTGGATCATTGTGTGCAAGGCAAATGCCCTACACTGTGCTACTCTCTCTGGCCTCTGCCCCACCCTCTTTAAAAGAGAATATTCAGCAGGAAAGCTTCGTGTTTGCCTCGCAAATGATTGGCTTGGGTTTGTTCCTTAGCATTGTAAAATAAATCCCCATATATTGTGAAATCACCCCCATGTACCATATCTCTAACCCCAGGAGCTGGGTCTGAAGAAGCAAAGTAAAGCAGCTATGAAGGATTAATAAACCAAGTCAGTCAGGGAGAGAGATATGGAGTAGGTCTTCCTTTTGGCTTCATGATATCTCTCTGAGGGTGCACCCAAGTCAAAATAGACTTTTGTTTACTAAAACTGTACCCATCACGGCGGGGGGGGGGGTGAATCGAGGGAGATCAAATGATCTAAGTGGACTTAGACTTAGACCCCCCCCCCAAAAAAAGAAATCCAAAGGGAGAGATTTAAAGAAAAGAGGAAATTGGGGGAATGCCTTTGTTTTTGGGTTAATAGCTGGGTTGTCATCCTTACAAGCATCCTCCCCATCCTCAAGCACAGCAAGAGTGATCCCTGAGTTCACGGATAACCCTGAGCACATCTGAGTGTACGCCAAAAACCCAAAAGCCAAAACCCAAAAACCCAAAAACTCGCTCTCTCCTCTGCCAGGCAAAGAGAGGTAGTACCATGTGTCTTTTTTGCGGGTCTGTTCACCCCAAGTCCCATCTCACTGGGGATTGAGGCTTCACCCCTATGAACTGATTTGGAGACACAGTTTGCAACAAGGGAATGGCTGTCACCCATAGCTATGGATTTAATGTCCATTTTCAGGATACCTTCACAGCAAATATCTAGATGTCTTGGATGCTGGGGGCCCAGCTAGTTGGACCCCAAGCATTAACTATCCCAGATACTTACCTGGAGCTTTTGCTGTGTGTGTCTGCTCACACGTGGGCCATGTGCAAGGCAGTGCTTACACACTGGACATACCTCCCTGGCATCTGGAAAGTTCCTGTTCTAGCTGCTTTAATAGGTCTCGAGCTGGGGATGCTGCCCCCCCCCCTTCTTTGAGAGACACACTTGCTATCCTCTGCGGGTCCATATGTACATTCAGGACATGGATAGGTCTGGAAAGATGACCAAAAGGGTAGGGTATAGGCTTCGCAGGCAGGAGGTCTAGGTTTCTGGGTTCCCCAAGCACAACCGGAGGTGAATCCCCAGTACAACGCTTAGAGTAGATCCTCCCACCTATCTGGTGTGCACCCCAAACCCTTCCCCGAGGTATGGATCAATGGAAAATACTTTCAATGAGGTTTGCAACCAATTAAGCTATGGCGTGCTTAGTATGTCAAGAATGATTGCAGAGCTCAGTTGAGAGAGTGTACTTGGGTTTTTGGCTTCTGAGCTCTGTATCTAATTGGACAGTTCTCAAACTGGAATCTCTTTAACATGCTGAAAAGCTATAGAGAAACTCAAAATGTAAGAGCTTTTTTAGTGTGGATTTAAGGCTGATTTCATTTACAAATAAACAGGGACAAATAGTATATATATATATAATATATATATATATTATATATATATTATATATATATGAATTCATTTTAAAATAATAATGTCCACCGCATGCTAACATAACTGGAAAAAAATGAGTGCCTTTCCCAAAGCAACAATGTAAAAGAACAAATGACAACATTGGGGCTCATAAAAAATAACTGGAAAAAACTGGCCTTAAGGAGATAAGGAAGCCTTTTAACAGTCATTTCTGCTAACATGGGACACCCTTTTTGGCACTCCACAACTTAACATGTATAACCAGTTCTGAATTGTCAGGTGTTGCGGTGTGGAACTGAAACTCCGAACAGTAAAAGCCCTTTTTGTAAGGTCCCACTGAATTGAACCTTAGCAGTTGATCTTGCAGTTTCAGTTTTTGATCCCAGGAGTGATTTTGTAACATGAGTCACTGGTGAAGCAGATAATATTCCTTATCTAAATCTTGTAGGAAAACTCCACTGCCAGGTCCAGATAGGAAGTTTAAGCATTAAGTGTTCCTCTCAGTATCAAGAGAGATGTGCCACTCCCTAATTTTGCGAACTCTCTTACTGGGGGTGGTGTAGGGGAGTCCTGCATGTACTTAAGAGAACCCACTCTGGTAGTTGGCTCCAGGTTTGGATCATGTCCTACCAGCTTCTGCAAACAGAGTGTGTTTAAATCACCCTCGTGATTGCAAAACAACTGAGCGAAAGCTAAAGCGAAAAGCTCATCATATGCCCAGATGAGAACACGCAGCCCAGAGATAAACAAGCCCAAGACAAATGGCTTTCTTATATAGACTGCATGCTGCAGAATTATCAGTCTATTTTGGCCCTGGTTCTCTTCTTTCTTTCTTTCTTCTTTCTTTCTTTCTTTCTCTTTCTCTTTCTTTCTTTCTTTCTTTCTTTCTCTTCTTTCTTTCTTTCTTTCTTCTTTCTCTTTCTTTCTTCTTTCTTTCTTTCTTCTTCTTTCTTTCTTTCTTTCTTCTTTCCTTCCTTCCTTCCTTCCTTTTTCATTTCTTTTCTTTTTTTCTTTTTCTTTCTTTCTTTCCTCTCATCTTTCCTTCCTTTTTCTTTCTTTCTTCCTTCTTTCTTTCCTCTCGTCTTTCCTTCCTTTTTCTCTTTCCCTTCCTTTCTCTTTTCCTTTTTTCTTTCCTTCCTTCCTTCCCTTTCTCTCCCTTCCCCTTTCTTTTTCCCTCTCTTCCCTTCTTTTCTTTCTTTCTTTCCTTCGTTCCTTTTTCATTTCTTTCTTTCTTTCCTCCCTTCTCTCTCCAACTTCCTCTTTTTCTTTCTTACCTTTCTTCTTTCCTTCCTTCCTTCCTTCCTTCCTTCCTTCCTTCCTTCCTTCCTTTCTTTCCTTTCTTTCTTTTCTTTTCTTTTCTTTTTTTTTTTTTTTTTTTGGTTTTTTTGGGCCCACAGCCGTTTGATGCTCAGGGGTTACTCCTGGCTATGCACTCAGAAATCGCCCCCTGGCCTGGGGGGACCATATGGGACGTCGGAGGATTGAACTGCAGTCCCCTACGCTAGCGCTTGCAAGGCAAAAAACACCTTAGCTCTAGCGCCACCTTCCTCGGCCCCCTCTTTTTTTTTTTTCTTCTTTATTTCTTTCTCTCTTCTTTCCTTACTTTCTTCTCTTTTTCTTTTCTTCCCTTTCTTTCCCTCTCTTCTTTCCTTCCTTCCTTCCTTCTTTCTCTTTTTCTTTCTTTCCTTCCTTCCTTTTTCTTTCTTTCTCCTTCCTTTCTTCCTTTCTTTTTCTTTTTGTTTCTTATTTTTCTTTTTCTCTCCTTTCCCTTTTCTTTCTTTTTTTCTTTCCTTTCTTACTTTCTCTTCTTTTCTTTTCTCTTTTCTCCCTTTCCTTCCTTCTTTTTCTTTCTTTCTCTTTCTTTCCTTCCTTTTCTTTTTTCTTTTCTTCCCTTTCTTCTTTCCTTCCTTCCTTCCTTTTTTCTTTCTCTTTTCCTTCCTTTCTTTCCCCTTTCTTTTCTTCCTTCCTTTTTTCTTTCTTTTCCTTCCTTTCTTTCTCTCTCCTTTCTTTCCTTCGTCCTTCTTTCTTTTCTTTCTTTCTTTCTTTTCTTTCTTTCTTTCTTTCTTTCTTTCTTTCTTTCTCTCTCTCTCTTTCTCTCTTTCTTTCTTTCTTTCTTACTTTCTTTCTTTCTTTCTTTCTTTCTTTCCTTCCTTCCTTCCTTCCTTCCTTTTCTTCTTTCTTTCCTTCCTTCCTTTTTTTATAATTCAGAGATCTTTTATTTAAAAAAAAATGCCTCTCATGCTATGAATTCATAAGGAATGAGTTCCAGCAGCTCAGGCTCCTTTCCATTGGTTCTCACAAAGTGTGCTTCTCTGAAAGGAACCCAAGAAAGGAATCCAGGTTCTCTTTGGCTTCCTTCTTTTTCTGATCATTTTCCTTCACCCGCTTCAAGAAACTGTCTGGACTTTTAGAATGCTTAATATGCTCAATACGAACATTAATTCTCTTGGCAAGAATCTTGCCTTTGACTTGTTTTATTTACAACAATGCCAACAGTATGCTGGATAACATTGTAGACTCTTCTAGTTTTTCCATGGTAATTTGTGGGGCATTCCTTTTTGAACAGTGCCCATTCCCTTTATGTCTACAATATCACCTTTCTTATAAATCCATGTGTTCCAAAGGAACAACTCCATGTTTTCTAAAGGGTCTAGGAAAACATGTAGTGGGTGCCCTCCTCTTTCCCTTTGTGTTGGTCATGACTGTGATTTACAGGAAAAACTGAAGATGGTGGTTCTGGCCAAAGGCTCTTTCCTTTTTCTTTCCTTCCTTTTTCTTTCTTTGTTTCTTTCTTTCCTTCCTTTTTATTTCTCTTTCCTTCCTTTCTCTTTCTTTCCCCTCTTCCTTCTTTCCTTTCTTTTTTCTTTCCTCTCTCCCTTTTTCTTTCTCTCTTCCTTCTTTCTTCCTTCCTTCTTTCTTTCTCTTTTCCTTTCTTGCTTTTTCCTTCCTTTTTTCTTTCTTTCCTTTTTCTCTCTTCTTTCCTTCCTTTTTCTTTCTTCCTCTCTTTTTCTACCTTTCTTTTCCCTGTCTTCCTTCTTTCCTTCTTCCCTTCCGTATCTTTCTTCCTGTCCTTTTTCTTTTCTTCTTCCTTTCCTTTTGTTTCTTCTTTCCTTTTCTTTCTCCTTCCTCTCCTTCTTTCCTTTCTTTTTCTCTTTCCTTCTCTTTCTTTCCTTTCTTTTGTTCTTCCTTTCCTTCTTTCCCTCTCTCTATCCTTCCATCCTTTCTCTTTTCATTTATTCTTTCCTTCCTTCCCTTTTTTCTTTCTTTACTTTCTCTCTTCATTCCTTCTTTCTTTCTTTTTCTCTTCCTTTTTCTCTTTTTTCTTTCCTCCCCCTTTATTTTTCTCTTTCCTTTTCTTTCTCTTCTTTCTTTCCTTCCTTTCTTTTTCTTTCTCTATTTCTTTTCTTCTTCCTTTCTTTCCCTATCTTCCCTTCTTTCCTTCCTTTCTTTCCTTTTTTTTTGGTTTTTGCTCTCTCTCTCCTCTCTCCTCTCTTCTCTCTCTCTCTCTCTGTCTCTCTCTGTCTCTCTCTGTCTCTCTCTGTCTTGGTTTTTGCTCTCTCTCTCCCTCTCTCCTCTCTTCTCTCTCTCTCTCTCTCACTCTCTCTCTGTCTCTCTCTGTCTCTGGTTTTTGCTCTCTCTCTCCTCTCTCCTCTCTCCTCTCTCTCTCTCTCTCTCTCTGTCTCTCTCTGTCTCTGGTTTTTTCTCTCTCTCTCTCTCTCTCTCTCTCTCTCTCTCTCTCTCTCTCCCTCTCTCTCTCTCTCTCTCTCTCTCTCTCTCTCTCTCTCTCTCTCTCTCTCTCTCTCTTCTCTCTCTCTCTCTCATCTCTCTCTCTGTCTCTGTCTCCTTCCCTTCTCTCCCCCTGGCCCTCAACCCCCTCCCATGGTCCGCTGGCTACGGGGGCCAGGTCCGCCCGGGCTAGTCTACGCATGCGCGTCTGGGCCGGGCCTGGCCGGGTCAGAGGTCGCGAGCGCGGGGTGGGGCGCCCAGAGGAGCCAGAGCCAGGGCCACACCTACAGAGGTTCACTGGGCGTGCCGTCCGTTTGGCGCATGCGCACTGTGCTGGAATGAAGCCGCCGGGCCCGGCTTTCCGCCCGCCCAGCCCAGCCCCGCCCCGCGGGTGCCAATGCGCCTGCGCGTTCCCCGCCGCCGCCGCCGGCCCTCCCCCTCCCCTTGCCTGGCCCCCGCGGGGTTGCGGGTCCGGGTCCGAGTCCTGCCGGGACCATGTTCGCCAGCACTGGGGCTCCAGCGGGCTCTGTGAGTACCGGCCGCCGATCGGGGCCGGGTTCGGGTCCTGGGGGGCTCCTCGCCGGCCCCGCACGCCGCCCCCCCACCGGGCACCTCCTGCAAGAGGCTGCAGGGGGATTGGGACCCAGTGGCAGGTTTGGGGTGCGCCCCTGTCTGCGTCCTCTGCGCCCCCAACTTCGCTGCTCAGCCCGAGGGAGACGGCCAGGGCCCCCTGCAACCCCCAAGCAGAGCTCCAGGGCTGCTGCTCCCCCTCCAGTGCTCCCAGGCAGCTGCAGCTGCAGGTGGGCTGGGCTGGCTGCAGGCCTGGGACAGCCCTGGACCTCTTGGCACCCGTGCCCGCCTGGCCAGCCTCTCCTCCCCATGCCGAAGTCAGGGGACCCGGGGACCCCTGAGTGGCAGTGCCCAGGACTTCGGGGCTCCTCCCCTTCCCGGGCTGGCTGCCCTCCTCTCTGCCCCTCGAGCCAGGAGTCGACAGAGCAGCCCAGAAAGTACTGAAAAGTGGTGGAAAGAAGTTGCTGGGTGGTTTGCAGGGGCTGGGTTTTGTTTTGGTGGTTTTGTTTGTTTGCTTCTTTGCTTGTTTCTTTTGGCCAGAGGGCACAGATCCTGCTGTGCCAGGTCCCTTTCCTCTTGGTCCCATCTGTGGGGTCCGCAGAGGCAGAGGAGGAGCCCTTGGGCCTCACAGCCCCAAGAGTGTCAAGTCCGGACTGTCTCCTCCTCCTCCTCAGAAAGGCGACCTGGTCTTCAGTCAGCCCGGAAGCACCCTGGTCTTGCCCCTGGGGCAGCTGCACTTTTGCCAGACTTACAGCTGCTAGTCACCACTTTCCCTACCACTGTCCAGGAGGAGCACATCTTGATTTAGGCTTTCTTTTTTGGGGGGAGGGGTGCGGTGAGGGACACATCCAGCAGGGCTCAGGGGTCACTCCTGTTTGGCTCTGGACATGCGGGTGTGCCAGGCATGTGTCCTACCCACTACACTATTACTCTGGTCCTGAAACTCATCTTGGGACACAGGGTTGACTCTGGTCCACATTTCAGGACCCACTGACCGTGGGGTGCCTGGAATCCTTTTCCTGGAACCCAGGTCTGAAATCTGGGCGTGAGTTAGGGATGGAGCCTGAGGCTGGCACACTTTGCATCTTAGTGGGGTTTGGAAGTGGGTTTGTTATTTACGATTTCCTTAGTGTCACTGCTGTCTGTTTGATGTGGAGCATTGCTCAAACTGTGACCTCGATGGAATGTCGCTGTCCCGGGAGCCCCCTTGGGATGGAGTGCGAGGCTTTATGAAGATGTGTGTGTGGAAGGCACAACCAGGGAGGGGTTTTCCTGGGTCCACACCCGGAGCCCACAGGAGGTGTGTGTCTGATTACTTCCCCTTGTCCTTGAGCATCTAGCATCTTAAACTCCCATTCCTGGCCGACAACAACAACAACGAAAGCTTAGTTGCTAACTTTATGCACCTGTTTCCTCTGCCTGGTTTTTCCTTGTTGCTCCAGTCTCTGATCAGGTTTGAGACCGGGGAAGGAGCTGGTGGGTGGCTGAGTTTTGAATTTCCGAGTTAGGTTGCCACCTTGAAAAAGTAACGGGCATGGCCCAGGCCTCCTCCTGGCCACTAGCCCTGCCTCAGTTTCCCCCCACGAACACCAGTTGGGTTCAGATCAGAGCTTCCAGACTCTTGCTCTCAATATTTTGGCTAGCCCCAGAGATTTTGCTGCAGCCCTGGGTTTAGAGATCTATAAGGCAGGCACAGAAACCAGACCAGTACTGCTAATCTCAAGGGGTTTCTTTTGGGGGGGACCACACTCTGCTGTGCTCTGAGCTGACTCCTGAGTCTGCTTAGGGCTCATTCCTGGCCAGCGCCACATACTTTAAGCGCTTCACCCACTCTACTGTCTCTGGCCTAAACTGTACGTTTTATTTATTTATTTTTTATTTGTTGGGTAATGCTGTGGGTCCACACCCAGCAGTGCTTTGGGCTTCCTCTTAGCTCGGTGCTCAGGAATCACTCCTGGTGGTGCTCAGGGGACCATATGGGATGCTGGGGATTGGACCCAGGTCAGCTGCATGCTGGACGAGTGCTCTCTTTTCCTACTGTCCTGTTGCTCCGGCCCCTATATAATATTGTTTTAAAAAGTTTATGAAAAGTGTCGCAACCAGCTCTGGGGTGTGACCCAGCTAAGTTTAAGTGTGTTGTGAACAGATATGAGTCTTACAGGCCAGGCAGTGCTCGGAACTCTCTGTCAGAGTTTATTAATGTCGTAAGCCATCTTTAAGGACACATGCAACAGTCATACCTTCACAATATGTGCAGAGTTTGCAGGTAAATTGTGAATTTTTTTTTTGTTATTGTGGGTTTTGTTTTTGTTTTGGAGCCACATGCAGGTTTGAGGTAGCAAGTGTCACGCCTGCCAGTGTTAGATGAGGGAGAAAGACAAAAGCAGGTGCCTGGGTGGAGGGACACAGTTGTCAAAGATGCCCCATGGCAAGTGGGCACATCATCCTGTCCATGAGGTGAAGGCCAGAGGCTGGGCAGGGCCCCTTGGGGAGGCAGCTGTAGAGAGCATGCCCAGCCTTGTGGGCCACCTGCTGGACAAGCATGGTCACTTTGTCCATGTGTAGGAACCCCCCAGGGGTATCCTGGAGACAGCCAGGGCTCAGCCTGCGCCTCAAAGCAGGAGTTTAGGAGCTCTGGGTCAGATGTGGGGGTTACACCTGGAAGGGCCTTGGAGCCCAGGCTTGGCCCTGCTGCTGGACTTGGCTCTGTGATCTTCCAGAGGCCTGGCTCCTGGGTCTCTCCTGAGCTGTTCCTACTTAGGGCATCAGAAATCAGAATTTAGGCAATGAGGTTCTGAGTGAACTCTAGGCTTGGGGGGACCAGCTGGAGGGATGGAGGGGGGGGCTTGTGAGTAGAGTAGCTGAGGTATGTGTGGTTTCAGAGGAAGTTCCAGAGAGGTGGGCAGAGTTGTTGAATAAAAGTGAGTGGGGGAGGGACGGAAGGAAGCAGATCTGGGCACCAGATGGTGTCACCCCTCAGTCAGTCAGGAAATATGGAGGGGGAGAGAGAGAGGAAAGAGGGAGAGATGGAGGAGCAGGGAAGGAAGAGGAGGAGGATGAAGGGGGCAGAGTGGTGGAAGGGGAGGAGAGGGGAGGAGAGGACAGGTAGAGAGAAGGGAGAAGAAGGGAGGAGGAGCTGGGTCTGGGGTGTGTTTCATGATTCTGGGATCACTGAGCTGAGGTGGGGCAGGGTTGTGGGTGTGGATAAGGACAGGATTTATGGACAGGAGATGGGGGTCCCAGAGGGTTGCCCACCTGGTCCCCCACTGCTTTGTCTGCAGCAGCTGCTTCCTGCCCCCTGGGAACAGGCCACTTTGGGCCATCTCTGGTGGACGCCTGGTGCCTGATCCGGCCCTGCCTCCCGCCCTGGCCTTGGTCAGTGCTGGCCAAGCTGTTCCTCGGGTCCCAGGACACATGGGGAGTGCTTAGGTGGGCTTTGAGTCAAGAGAACTCTGCTGGGGCTGTCCATACTCTGTGCCCAGCTGCAGGCTAGGCGGCAGCCCCTGCCTTCTTCCACACGCTGCCCTGTGCGTCGTTGAAGATGGAACTGGAGTGAGCAAAACATTCATGCGACGCCCTGAGCAGGCTCCTGGAAGTCCAAGTGTTTTCCTTGTGGGCACACGTGGGGTGGTGACCACACTTACAGTGCTCAGGGTTTACTCCTGGCTCTGCACTCAGGAATCACGAGTGGTGGGCTCTGGGGTGGCAGGGATTGAACCCGGGGATTGAAGTGCATGCAAGACAAACACCTTCCCGCTGTGCTATGGCTCCGGCCCTTTTCCTGGCTCTTTTTCATTCCATATTGAGAAACTAGCACTTCCCCTACCATTTGTCTCCTTCAGCTCAGCTTTCCCCATATCAAGCCCCCAAGCCCACTGCAGTTCCTGTGACAGCACTTCCCAGCCCCCGGAAGCCAGGTCCTTTGCACCCCACAAATCTGGCCAGGTGTTTCACCTGCGGATACTATATGTCTTTGGGCTCCTTGAGCTTGAGTGCGTTTTATTTCGGATCTCTGCCCTCTGCACCTCCACCATACCTGCTGGATGTCTCATCTGTCCTTCCCCTGGGTGAACCCTGGATTGGGCACTGCTGTTTTCTCGGCCCTTCAATGGAAGGGGGTGATGGGCTTTTGTTGTGGCCCCTGGAAGGGGTGAGGCGGAGGACATAGGGGAGTGTATTGTGGATGGACAGTCAGCTGGGCTCAGGAAGACTTGGCCCTTGAGCAGTGGGGTCCCCCCTGAGCATCTTGCTCCCCACAATCACCATCTGAGCCCTGTCTGGGCAAGTGAGAGTGGCTCTTCCTTATGCCCAACTTGCCCTCCCTTTCCTGGTGATCGGGTCCAGGGTGCAATCGGGTCCCGGACATTGGCGTCACAGGTAGATGGGTCATGAGGATCAAGGTATCCTTTGGCCCCCTCGGGGACCTGTGTCCAGCTGCTTGTGGACCCCTGGAACTTTGTCCAGCAGGCTGATCCACTTGCCTGCCTTTACTCCATGGCTCAATGGGGTTCTGGACTTTGAGGTACCTGGCCTGCCCCCGTCCCTGTCTAGCTGCTGACCCATCCTCTGTTCTCGTGGGTGTCTGGGATTCCCCAGCAGTGGGTGACAGTGGAAGGGGCATTCACAGGTGGGCAGCACAGGGTCAGGCTCAATTCACCTGAGGGTGCCCAGCCAGTGGTACCTGGGGCGACTGGAGGGGCCCTCAATCCCATTCCTCCCAGCATGGATTTTGCTGCTGGACAGATGGTAGGGCCGATACTACAGAGACAGGATGGGGGACAGCACTTGCCTAGCATATGCCAACTAGGCTTGACCCCCAGGACCCTGTTTGTTCCTATGAGCCCTGCCAGAGGTGATCCCTGTCATTATGGGGCCCCATGGGAACCCAGGTTTCATAGACAGCGTGGGCACAGGGATTCCCACTCTGGGGTTCACTCCCCGGCATCCAATAGGGTCCCCCAAGCACCCCAGGAGTGATTCCTGAGTGCAGAACCAGGAGTAAACCCTGAGTATCACCAGGTGCAGCCCCCAAAACAACAACAAAAAGAAATGGCCTGTTGTTGTCTTTCTTTGTATCTTTTTTGGAAGTAAAATAGTTTTATTTAGGGGGGAGAGCAGCAAGGTGTGTGGGTGAGAGAGACAGAGAGAGAGAAATGTATTCAGAAAGAATTCATGGGTTTCTGCAAGGGTGGGCAGGCTGAGGAGACCCCATAAAACAAAAGGAAGGAATGACACATTCTAGGGTGAGACTCGGGTGACCTCAGAATGGGATTATGCCTGTCTCTTTTGAAATGTCTGAGAAAGGGAGCTTTTCCCCTCACCTAGTGCTTGTTTTTCTAAGTTTGGACTTACTTGGCCATTCATATACTTCACTCTTTTATTCCATTTAGAGATGAATTTTGTGGGGGAATGGGAGGAGGGAGCAAGCTCCCTCACTCAGTGCCACTTCCAGTGGTTCTCTGCTAACCCTGCTGGACAGGGCAATTCTCAGAGCTGGCCTTGCAGTGCTGCTGTGCTCAGTGGTGCCAGGGGTGGGCACTGGGCTGCACTCAGGGCTCTTCTGGGGCTGTGGGGTGCTGGGCATTGAATTAGGGGCCCTTGGATTGCCAGACCGGCCTATGCCTCTGATCACTGAGCTTTCTCCTTGCTGTTTGTAGTAATTTAACACTTAATTTGTAAAAGACCTTTTAAAGGGCCTGTGGTCCCTGCTCTTCATGTCTATACCCCTGTACCTATATGAAAAAAACTCGAAGCCGCTTCATGACTGGTGTATCATCCCGTTTTCTTGTGGGAATCCCCAAAAGTTTACTGACGGTCGAGTCATCAGAGGTAGGAAAACCCATGAGGTGGTAAACCTCACTCTCTAGGGGGTGTGAACCACACTGGGGGGCTTTGACAAGTTTCCTTTGGTCTCTGACTGTGGCTCAGCAACCCTGTGCTGTGCTGGACCCTGTTTGCCCTGCGGGGGGCGCACGTGTCAAAGCACAGTCCTAGTCTCAAGCCACTGTGGAATTTCCAGGACTTCCCTTTCACTCTGGAAAAAGCCACTGACAAGCTCCTTTCTTTTTTCTTTTTTTCTTTTTTTTTTTTTTTTTTTGCCATTCTTGGCTGCATTCATGGTTACTCCTGGCTCTGTGCTCAGAAGTTGCTCCTGGCAAGCTCGGGGGACCATATGGGATGCTGGGGATTAAACCCGGGCCTGTCCTGGGTAGGCCAGATGCAAGACAAACACCCTACCGCTGTGCTATCACTCTGGCCCCATGACAAGATCTTGTTGTTTCCTTTTTTCCTGCCCGTCTGCCACTCTCCTGCCCTGTGGCTTATGAGCCACAACGTGGCTGCATCTGACCATCAGTGGAAGTGTGGCACTGGGGGGCATCTGGCTGTTCATGTGAGGAACAATTTGAGTAATCTGTGCTTTAAGCAGCTGCCGCTGTAGCTAATGGGCCTGCGCATCTGTCATTGGGCACCTGAGTGGTGCCACATTTCTCCTGTGTCCTGACTGGGGCTAATCTGTGCGCAGGGTTTTGGGTTGTCTGTCTTCACTTTCCTTGGCCATGCACTATAGGAGTGGAGTTGTTGGGGCGTCCAGTAATTCTCAGTCTTTGAGGATGTATGAAGAATGCTAAGATAACATAGAAAAGTACATTTTAGGGGGGGGAATTGATTTGGGGGCCACACCCAGCAATGCTCTGGGGTTACTCCTGGCACTCGGGAATCCCTCTTGGTGGTGCCCAGGGGACCCTGTGGGATGCTGGGGAAAGAATCCAGGTCAGTTGCCTACAGGCAAACCCTTCCTTCCTTCCTTCCTTCCTTCCTTCCTTCCTTCCTTCCTTCCTTCCTTCCTTCCTTCCTTCCTTCCTTCCTTCCTTCCTTCCTTCCTTCCTTCCTTCCTTCCTTCCTTTCTTCCTTCCTTCCTTCTCTCCTTTTCCTTCCTTTCCTTCTCTTCCTCCCTTCCTCTCTCCCTTGCTCTCTTCCTCTCTTCTTTCCTCCCACCCTCCCTCCCTCCCTCCCTCCCTTCCTTCCTTCCTTCTTCTCTTCCTCCCTTCCTTTTTTCTTTCCTCTCCTTCTTCCTTCCCCCCTCCCTTCCTTCTTCACTCCCTCTTTCCCTCCCTTCAACTCACCCTCCCTCCCTCCCCTCTTCCCTTTCTTCCTTCCATAGACTTGAGACCAGCTTTCCACCTCCTGGTCCCAGCCTGCTCTCCCCCAGAGCTGGCTGCTAGCTACCCTGCGTTCCTTAGCACAACCAAGGGAAAGAACTGCCTGGCACTGGGACACCCCCATGCAGTGGTGATGCTTCTTTAGGGGTGCCCCTCCCCCCCCCAGCAGCTGTCTGCTCTGCACTTCACTCAGCCTCCACTGTGGCCTGAGCCGGGGCTCCATCCCTCCACCTTCTCCCTTCTCTGCTGTGGATGTTTTGTGCATTTGACCCTGAGCTCCACTCACTGCTCTTCTCAGCCTGGGGGGGGGGGGCCTCCCTGAATGCAGCTGTGAAGGGTCTGTGCTGAGAGGGGAGGCGCCTTTTCTCACGGCTCCCCTTTTGAGGTTCCGACTCTCTCTGCATCGACCACTTCCTGGCTGTGGTCACTGAGGCCAGAGGAGGCTCGTGGCTCCCTGGTTCCTGCAGGTAAGGGCTCAGCGAAACCTCCCACTGAATTAGCAGCCAGTTAGTCAAGAACAACTGCTGATTCTTATTGGGGGGCGGGGAGCTGTTGGACCTACCTGTGCTCAGGAATTACTCTTTGACTTGCTGAGGAGACCATAGAGGATGCTGGGGATGGAAGCTAGGTTAGATAGATGCAAAGCCAGTGTCCTTCCCACTGAGCTATTTTTGTTAGTTGGTTTTGTTTTTGCTTTTGCTTTTGGGTCCCTCCTGGTGCCCCTCTGAGTTACTCCTGGCTCTGCATTCAGAAATTACTCCTGGCAGGCTAGGGGGACCATATGGGATGCCAGTGGTCAAACTAGGTTGCCTCATGTAAAACATCCTATCCACTGTGCTGTCACTCCTGCCCTTGATTCTTAAAATAGGTTTTTATAAAAGGTCTCTGAGTTTCCCTCAACCAGATCTTTCAGAGAATGATAGATGCTTTAAAAATAACCCATGTACTTAATGTACTTCTCTTAGAACAGAATATATATATATATATATATATATTATATATATATATATGTATATATATATTGGTTTTTGGGTCACACATGCTCAGGGGTCACTCCTGGCTCCACGCTCAGAAATTGCTCCTGGCAGGCACGGGGGACCATATGGGATGCCGGGATTCGAACCACCGTCCTTCTGCATGAAAGGCAAACGCCTTACCTCCATAGTATCTCTCCGGCCCATACATATTATTTTTGGGGGGGTCATACCCAGTGGTGCTCAAAGGTTACTCCTGGCTCTGCAGTCAGAAATTACTCTTTTCAGGGATCCAAAGACCATATGTGATGCCAGGAATTGAACCCAGGTCGGCTGAATGCAAGGTAAATGCCCTCTCCACTGTACTTTTGCTCCAGCCCCAAAACATTTGCTTGTTCATTTCTATTTTTATTTGGCCTCTGTGCTCAGGCATCACTCTTGGCTTACTTGGGGAACCATGTGAGATGACAGACATCAAACTTGGGCCAGCTGTGTGCAAAGCAAGTGCCTTATCCATCACACTATTTCTCCAACTACTCAAAATAAACTTAGTACATCTATGTAGTAAGACTGTTAGAAATATTTTGCACATTATTTAGGAAAAGCCTTCCACAGACATGAGTTTTTTTTTTTATTTATTTTGGTTTTTGGGTCATGCCTGGTGGCACTCAGGGGTTTCTCCTGGCTCTGCACTCAGAAGTCACTCCTGGCAGGCTTGGGGGATCATATGGAATGTGGGGAACCGAACTGGAGTCTATCTGGGGTTGGCCTTGTAGGAGGCAAACACCCTACTGCTGTGCTGTTGCTCCAGCCCCTAGACCTGAGAATTTGTAACTTTACAGTTGACTCACAGTCAAGGCCCTGGGTTTGACCTGGCACTACTAAGGTGACCCCCAAGCACCAAGCTAGGAATTGCCCCTGGGCACTGCCAAGTGCCCTTCCAATCCATCATTCCATTTTGTGGTTAGAGCATCGTTCTTCTCTCGGATAAAATGATGTTGCGTATGAAGGTCATTTTCGGAACCCCCTGGGGTGTCTTTAGCTAATCTCCCGGATGGAGATTTTCTTGCATCTTAGGAATTGTGTGTGTGAGTATGTGTATACGCATGCAAGTGTGTGATGTGCATATGTGAGTGTTTGTACATGTGTGTATGGGTGAGTGTGAATGTATCCATGTGTGTGATTGTGTGTTTGTGAGTATATGTGTGAATGTGTGTATGCTTACAAGTGTGTGTATTTGTCAATGGTTATTTGTGAAATTGTGAATATTTGTGTATAAGTTTTTGAGGGATAACGTGCTGGGAGTTGAATCAGGTCGGCCACAAGGCTTGTGCCTTCATCCATTTGTCCTCTCTCCCCCTTTACCTCCCCCCTCTTTCTCTGTGTCTCCCTCCTTCCCTCTTGCTCCCATCTCTCCTTCTCTTTGTCTTTCACTGTCTCTCTTTTACTCTCTCAGTAGCTTCTACATTAATAGTGTCCACTGCTCCATAGCCCCCCAAATCCCATCCCTGCAGTCTCTGCCTTTACCTGGCCTGTCCTTACTCCACATGTCCTTATTCCACCCCTTCCCTCTGTCTGTCACTGCCCAGGACTGTCCTGCCTTTTGTTCCCAGCCCCCTATGCAAGAGGACATGCTTTTGGCCTCGCAGTTTCTTTCCAGTCACCTCTGCTGTCTCTTTAGGCATCATCGTGGGGTTTGGCAAAGCCTTTTTCCCGGTCTCCTGTGTGGTTCCTCACAGCCTGGGCAGAGGCTGCTGACCAAGGTGATTTTTGCCTCTTTATGGCGGACAGTGCCAAGAGGCTGTTACCAGGCTGCCTAGGACCGACCCTTTTGGGACAGAGGCTCTTCAGAACTGCCATCCTTGGTGGCTGTGGCCTCTGGATGCGGGACGCGCATCTGTTCCCCTCCCTGTCCCCTCTCTCGCTGCAGCCCAGGTTGAGATAGTTAGTCCTGAGGAACAGGGACTGAGTTCACACATGCCCAAAGGGTGTCCAGCTCAGCCCTTCATACTTGTGGGAACCCTGCTGGGTGCCAAGGGATTCTCTGAGCTTGGGAGGCAGCTTGGGACAAGGCCACCAGACAGCCTGGCTTTCCTGGGGTTTGCAGCTGGTACAGCAGACTAGGAAACACCCAGAGGGTAAAGAAGGAATGCAGGGGGGCAGAGAAACATGATGATGAGGGGGTTCGGAGGATAGGTCAATGGTGAGATCCCACCCAAGGTGCAGAGTACTCTAGGGAGAGGAAGAGACTGGCCCTGAGTGGAGGGACAGGGAGCTGGCAGGAGGTGACCGTGCTTGAAGTGTGCAGGACAGGAAGTGCTCACTTGAGCCCAAAGAGCCGACCAGAAAAGGCAGGATGTGAACGGAATCTGCCTGCGCATTTTTTTCCCTCATATTTCTCTAAGTGCAAGCCTGTGGCTTATTCCTCTCTCACGGAGTGGAGGGTCCCATCCCTGGGCCTTGTCCACCCAGCCACACTCACTCCTTTTCCTTGTTCCCCCAAGATGGCAAGTGATATTGGTTGGCTTTGTGCCCTGTACAAATATTTTGGTCCTGACTTATTATCTTTTCCCCTGATTTCTATCCTAGTATGTGATCCCTCTCCATTCCTGATTTAAGGTCATTTTTTTCTCCTTATGGGGGAGGACCACACCCGGTTGTGCTCAAGAATTACTGTATTTTTCACTCTATATGATGCACTTGATCATAAGATGCACATAGTTTTTTTTTTAATATATATATATATATATATATTTTTTTTTTGGGTTTTTCGGGCCACACCCATTTGATGCTCAGGGGTTACTCCTGGCTAAGCGATCAGAAATTGCCCCTGGCTTGGGGGGGGACCATATGGGATGCCGGGGGATTGAACCGAGGTCCTTCCTTGGCTAGCGCTTGCAAGGCAGACATCTTACCTCTGGCGCCACCTTGCCGACCCCTAAATATATTTTTTATTTAAGTAACATGATCTTAGTTGGGTTACAGTCACAAACAGAACACCCTCCTTCACTAGTGTTATATTCCCCCCACCCCCTTCCCATCCCCTGCCTGTATTTGAGACAGGCATTCAACTACAGTTATTTGTTTTTAAGTTCAGTAAATCGTATTTTTTTTCCTTAGAGGATAAGAGTAAAAAAATATAGTAAAGGTGTAATAGTGGCAATCATCGTTGTTTGCATAGGTCCAGAAAAAGGGGGAAAATGGGAAAAAAATCCTTGACCTGATTACAAAAAGGCCTCACCCCAGAAGTTTATTGGCATAAGACTGACTCTGGGTTCCAGGCATACCAATCTGTCGAACCCGAGTCATTCTCCGTGGTCCCAGTGAAACTTTTTCACACTTTAGCTATTGTTGGTATCAGATTCTTATATTAAAGATTCTGGATTCTGAGACGCACATAGTTTTAGATGCTCTCTTCCCCTGCACTCAGGCTTCAGTTCCAGGTGTCATTTGCTTTATAAGACACATCTTTTGGGGAAAAAATACATCTTACTGAATGAAAATATGGTACTTTCTGGCTCTACACTCAGGAATCACTCCTGGTGGGTTCCAGGGACCATATGGGATGTTTAGGATTGAGCCTGGGTTGACTGTGCAAGGCAAATGTCCTATCCAGTGTGCTATTGCTCTGTTGCCCTGCTCCTGCTCCTTTCGTTTGTTTGTTCTTGGGGTGGGGCCACATTTGGTGGTGCTCAGGGGTTACCTCCTGGCTCTGCACTTAGGAATAATTGCTGGCTTGTGGGACTTCGTGGGACCATTTGGGATATCGTGGATCATGTGAACTCAGGTTGGCCACATGCAAGGCAGTTGCCTGACCCATGGTACTTTCTCCCTGGCCATTATTATCTTTTTCAATAGCACTAAATTCAGTTTGCAGCGCCCCAGTTGGAGTTTGCAACCCCACCCATGTGAGATGTCTTTCTGCTCTTGTTGGGTGTCTTTGATTTGAGTCTCAGCGCACTGTTGGCTTCATAAAACACTCCGCAAGGTATTTCTCCTGTCCCAACTAGCAGAAGAGTTTGTGTGAAACTGCTACTCCTTTATCTGTAACTTTTTCCCCCTTTTCTTCAAATGTTTGCTGTTTTATCTTTTTCCAGTGAGGCCATCAGGCCCGAAGTTTTCCTTGTTGGAGATTTTTTATAAAAAGTTTTGTTTTAGGAACTGCGCTGGACAGTACTGTTCATAAGGATTCATGCATCATAAAGTAGCACCTCACCAGACCCTCCCCAACAGCAACCACTCTTGTTGGAAGACTTGAATTTTAAATACACCTTCTACATTTCTAGAGGACAATTCCAGCTATGTGTTTTTCTCTTTGAGTAAGCTTAGTTGGTTGTGTCTTGTAAAATAAATCCCATGTTGTGAAATCACCACATGTACCTTATTTCCAATCCCAGGTGGATGGGTC
Organism: Suncus etruscus; assembly: GCF_024139225.1. NCBI lineage: Eukaryota > Metazoa > Chordata > Mammalia > Eulipotyphla > Soricidae > Suncus > Suncus etruscus. The sequence continues at coordinate 115,161,797 of NC_064855.1, forward strand.
TGAAGCAGGTAGGGTAGCTGGGAGAATTCATGAACCAAGTCAGTCAGGAGAGAATCATGGAGTCAGTTGACTTTTTGCCTCATGGTATCTCTAAGGTATCTCTGAGCACACAAAGCCAAAATGGACTCTTTATTAATCCAGTCCCAGTTCAGCGGGAAGGGGAAGGTCGAGATAGAGACTAAAGTACCTATCCAGGTGGGCTTTTATATATCAAAGGGTTAGGTGAAAAGGAAAGAGGAAATTGGGGGGAATGCCTTTGTTTTGGGTTAATAGCTGTGTCTAAGTACCTTTTTTATGTTTTATGTTTGGTTTTTGAGCCACTTGGGGCACCACTTGAGTTGCTTCTGGCTCTGTGCTTAGAAATTACTCGTCTCTGACTCGGGGGAACCGATGGGATGCTGGGGATTGAACCTCTGGTCAGCCGTGTGCATGTGTAAAACAAACACTCTCCTGGTCGTTCTTTCGCTCTGGGTCCTTTGCTTTCTTCTTCATTGATTTCTGCTTTGTCCTTTTTTCTCTTGTTTTTAAAGATGGTTGAAATCTGCATTTTGAAGCATTTTCTCTTCCTATACAAGCATCTGATGCTGTGGAAACTTTTCTTTAAATCCTGCTGTATTGAGCACCCCCCCCCCACCTGCTTGTCTTCTGTTTTTTTCCCTTTTCTATTCAGAGTGTTTCGCTTTCCCTAGTGAACTTCCTCTCCGACCTAGACATGATTTCAAAGCAGATGTTTAATTTTTGAGCATCTGAAGGGTTTTCTTCCTTTCTGTTGTTGTTTCTAATTTAGTCTTCATGCAGTCCAAGAACATGCTTTAATTATGTGTGATTTTAATCCACTTGTTAATATACATATCAATTGAATTCAGAACTACAGGTGGGTTTTTCTTTTATTTCTTTTTTTGGGGGGAGGGCACACCCGGTGACACTCAGGAGTTACTCCTGGGTCTGTGCTCAGAAATTGCTTCTGGCTTGGGGGACCATATGGGATTTCGGGGATCTAACAAAAGTTCATCCTGGGTCAGCCACATGCAAGGCAAACGTCCTACTGCTGTGCTATCTCTCTGGCCCTTAGAGGGTTTTTTTTTTTTTAATTTTTATTGGTTTGGGGAACCAAACCAATATGGTTACCCCATAAAAACTGTTTACTTCTGGCTCTGCACTCAGGGATCACTCCAGGTGGTGCTTGGGGACCATATGGGACACCGGGGATCAAACCTGGGTCAGCTACTTGCAGGCAGGTGCCCTACCCACTGTACTCTTGCTCTAGCCCCAGAATTAGATATTTTGGGTCTGTGTTTTATAGCTTAGAATCGTGTGTCTGGGTGCAGAATGTTCCATTATGCACTTGGGGAAAAACAAACACCAATACAACTGTGCCCTTGACTGTACTTGGGTAGAATGTTCTGGTAGTGTGGCGTAGGTCACCTTGACAAGTGCCGTTTCCTGAGTCTCCTGAACTGTAATGACAGGTCCTGGACAAAGGTGATACGGGAACTTAGTCCCTCATGTTCTCTTCTCAGCCCAGCTGCCAGAGCAGTCCTTTGAGAACTTGTCCTCGTGCCAGACGTGGTGGCTCTTGGTGGAAACATTGAGGTGTCCTTAGGGTGGTCTCTTCGTGGGCTGCCCGCCACCCCAAGGCACTGTCATCTCTCCTCTCTGCCTTGACTTGTAGGGGGCATTTGTACCCTGGGGATCCTATTCCTGCATTGACATGACCCTGTTTCAATGGCTGCTCTTAGCGTCACCTCTACTAGGGGCTGTACTTCTCTCCTGCCTCACGTCCAGATCGATGCCTCCCCACTTCCCCAAGGCCCAGCACAGGTCCGGGGTACAGTGCCCTCCTTCTGACCTGGAAGGATCCTGGGAATTCCATGGTGGATGAACCACAGCCCCCCTAAACCCCACTCCAGCGTGGGTCCATGCCGAGTAACCCTAGAGGATCCGGTCTGCCCTGCCTCTCCTGCCCAGCCTTAGGTCACACACATTTTGACAGGTGCTAGTGAGGATAGGGGGACCCATGCCCCCCAGGTGACCGTACCAGGAAGCAGGAGGATGTGTGAGCCCTTTGTTTGGGGGAGATGGGGCCAAGGGTGTGAGCACACAAGTCACCAGCACTTTTAGGGGTTGGGGGGGAAGGAGGCAACTCCTCTACTGAGTGAGGACATGGGGGAAGAGGGAACCCCTTAAGCACGAACCACCTCACGCCTGCCCGGTCCCCATCTGTAGCCAGGGATGCCCCCTCTTCTGAGTAGCCATTATATTGCGAGCTCTGGTTTTGTTTTTCATCTTCTGACACTGGGTTCATGGGGGGTGGGGTTTCTCTTATGCTTCTCATACACGTGAGGGAAACTGAGACTGAGCTGCTTCAAACAGCTTGGGCCAGTCCCGCTGACAGCCTGAGTACTCGGTCCCAGGTTATGGGGTGCCCCGGATTTGGGGGAACCTCATATGTGTTCCTGGGATGAGGAGCATCCCGAGCACTTGTTTTACTAACAGCTCCAGGGGTGGTGTGATAGCATGTGGCCTGGATTCTATCTCCAGCATCCTGTAGCCCCGACAGGCATGATCCCTGAACACAGAGCCAAGTGTAAACCCTGAGCATCACTGGATGGCCTTCCAACTTTCTCCACCCACCCACCCTAAAATGGGTTATATGCCAGGGATGGAGAGATAATACAGTGGCTGAACACAGGCTTTGCATATAGGAGACCTTGGTTGGATACCCTGGACCACCAAATCCCCCTGAGCACTGAGCGAGGAGTAGCTCTTGAGCACCTGTGAGTGTAGCTCTCCCTTAGAAACTTAAGTGGGGACCAGAGCAATAGTACAACAGATAGGGTACTTGCCTTGCATGTGGTCATCCCAAGTTTGATCCTTGTCATTACATATGCTCCCCTGAGCCAGCCAGAAGTGATTCCAGGGTGCAGAGCGAGGAGGAAAGCATGAGCCCTACTGGATGTGGCACACACACACACACACACACACACACACACACACACACACACACACACAAATCCGGGGGCCAGAGCCCCTGTGCTAGGGGCGTTTACTTTGCATGCATCTGACTTGGGACCAACCCATATTCGATCCCCGGCTTCCCAGATGGTCCCCTGAGCCTGTCAAGAGCAATTTCTGAGCGCAGGGTTAGGAATAACCCCTGAGCACCTCAGGGTATATGGCCCCTAAACAAAAATAAAAAAAAAAATAAAAAAAAAAGAGGAAAAAGTGGGGTCAGAGCAATAGCAAAGTGGTTAGGGTGTTTGCCTTGCATGTGGCCAACCTGGGTTTAATTCTCAGCATCCCAAAAGTTCCCCTGAGCCTGCCAGGAATAATTTCTGAGCGGAGAGCCAGGAATATCCCCTGAGCGTGGCCGGGTGTGGCCCAAAACTTTCACCCCAAGAAAAGCAAAAACAAAAAAATCCAGTTTGGGAGCTGAGTTTGGGGTTGGGGGAGCCACTCCTGGCAGTACTCAGAAATCATTCCAGGCAGGCTCGCAGATCATATAGGATGCTGGGGATTGAACCTGGCTCTGCCATGTGCAATGCAAGCGACCTCCCCACTGTGCTCTCTCTTTAGCCCCTGTGAACTGAGTCTTGATTCTGATTCCAAAAAGAGCGAATCTCTTCTGTGGAGTGGTCTGTGTTTGTTTTGCTTGTTTATTTGTTTAGCACACGCAGCAACGCTCAGGGCTTACTCCAGGCTCTGTGCTCAGGCATTGCTCCTGGCTGGGCTCAGGGGACCACGCAGGGTGCTGGGGTGGAGCACCTCTCCATGGTGCTCTCTTGGTGGTCCCTTATGCGGGGTTGAGTGCGGGATCCACCTTCTGAAGCAGCGTCTCTCCCTCCAGACAAGGCCCCGCTGTCCAAGAGCCTCCTGTTGGTACCCAGCGCTCTGTCCCTGCTGCTGGCCATCCTCGTGCCTCACTGCCAGAGGTTCTTTGTGTACGACCTCCAGGCCGTCAAAGATGACCTCCAGGTAAGGAAGGCACCGTCCTGGCTGCTTCTGGGAGCCCTCTGGCCTGATCAGCCCCCAGAGGTCCCCAGAGCACTGGTCACAAGTGCCCATGAGCGTTCGGATGTTCTGCTTGTGTTCACTGGTGTTTCTTGCGAAGCAGCTTCCATGAATTTTGGTACTGCTTCCTGGGATGGTAATGCCCCGGGATAGCTTGTCACAAAGACCAGAGAGTGCAGTGAGGGCAGAGCAGGGGCCACTAGGACAGTGAGAGTTGGGAACGATCCCTCTGGACAAGAACTGGGTGCTGAAAGGAGGGGAAGGGATAGGGCATGGTACCCCCTTCAGTAACAATATTGCAAACCACAGTGTCTAAAAGGGAAACAAAGGAGGGGGAAATAGGGACAGACAGACAGACAGAGACAGACAGGCAGGCAGGTAGGAAGAAAAGTTTCTGCCACAGAAGCAGACGGGAAGGGCGGGAGGGAAACTGGGGACATTGGTGGTGGGAAATGTGCCCTGGTGAAGGATGTATGACATTGTAGACTGAAACTTAAACAGGAACAACTTTGTAGCTTGGTAAATCATTTCATGGTGATTCAATGATAAAATTTATTTAAAAAAAAAAAAAAAAGAGTTACAGAGACAGATTTTCTCTTAGGTGTGCTTCACTGCAATCCAATAGTATTTCTCCCCCCACCCCCTCATGAAGCCATCAGGATGTGCGGCAGAAGTCACTGTGCTTGTCTTTAGGCCCCTCAGCTCTGACAGGGGTCAAGACACTTCATTTGGCCTCATTTGCTCTCCAGTACCCCAGGTGCAATTCCTGAGCATAGAGCTGAGAGAGATCTTTGAGCACCAACTTTGTGTGGCCCAAAGTTTCCCTCCCCCAAGAAAAAAACGGAAACCCAATTCTGAAAAAGACTGAAGAGTCATTCTGAAGCTCCAAATGATACTTTCCTCCTATTAGATCCCCTTCCGGTTTTCACCCCATCAGAAGTTGATTTAAATAAACTAAAAGTTAAAATTCCCCTAAAATCTCAGTTCAGCAATAGTCGTCACACTCGGTCTGTATGTATCAGGGGTCTCAAACTTGCGGCAAACGGCCCTCCATATAACATTTTGTGGCTCTGCCCTAGAGGAATCTTTTTTTGTTTTGTTTTGTTTTAGTTGTTTGGGTCACACCCCCCAATGTTCAAGGCTTACTACTGACTTTGCACTCAAAGATCACCCCGACTTTGCCTCCTGCGGAGTGCAGGTAAATTGAGTTTGAGACCCCTGATGTAGATGCAGATACCTTCCTAGTACTCTTTTTTTTTTTTTTTTTTTTTTTTTTTTTTGGTTTTTGGGCCACACCCTGTGACGCTCAGGGGTTACTCCTGGCTATGAGCTCAGAAGTTGCTCCTGGCTTCTTGGGGGACCATATGGGACGCCGGGGGAGCCGGGGGATCGAACCGCGGTCCGTCCTAGGCTAGCGCAGGCAAGGCAGGCACCTTACCCCTAGTGCCACCGCCCGGCCCCTTTCCTAGTACTCTTAATACTTAAAATGTAGCTCAGAAATAGATATTTTTTGATTTATACCTAAATTGCTTTTGAAATTATGTATGTATTTTCAGTAGCATTAAAAAGAATATCTTTTAGCCTTCCTTTTTCTTATTTTCTTTTTTTGTTTGTTTGTTTTTGGGCCATACCTGGTGGCGTTCAGGAGTTACTCCTGGCAGGCTCAGGGAACCATATGGGATGCCGGAATCCAACTTGGTCCCTATCAGCTGTGTGCAAGGCAAATGCCCTACTGCTGTGCTATCACTCAAGCCCCCGCCTTCCTTTTTTGATCATATTAAAACTTTCAAATTTGAGGTTGAAGAGGTAGTATAAGTAGATAATGTGCTTGCCTTGCATGCAGCTTATCTAGTTTTGATTCTTGATACCCCATAAAATCCTCTTTCCTGATCACCCCAAGAGTGATTCCTGAGCACAGCCAGGAGTAGGTAAGTCTTGACCACTGCCTTTGGCCTCAAAACAATTTTTTTAACTGAGTGAGCACTCTCCTGAGTTATTTCACTGGTAAGTTTATTTTTAGTCCGCTTAAATGAAAAATATTACAAGCCATATTATAAAAGTAAGCAATAAGCTTATACAATAAGCAAAAAAAAAAAAAAAAAACCAAAAAACTTTTTGTGCCATTATATGGATGTGGTTTCTAATATGAGAGTTGAGCTCATTACTGAAGGAAAACAAGTAATCTATCTGTTTTGTACAAAATTATTTTAGTTAGCGTATAAAACATGGACAGTATAAACAAATTTGTTGAGACCTACATGGACCCTGCTCTCATTTCTGGTCCTATTTTAAATCCTCATTTAGATTTGGAGGTTGCTCTCTGGAAGAATAATTTGTCTCGACTTAAAGGACACTTTCTGCAGCAGCCTCCTGATTTATAATTTTAGGATATTTGAAAGAAGATACGGGAGCAGAAAATTTGCGGTAAGTCTTTATGGATTTTTCCCTTGGCTACTTAGGACACAGAAAAAAATATTTTTCTTATTTTGTAGGGTTTGGGAAGAACAAATTCTTACTTTCTTATTTTCTGAGACATTAAAAAAATGATGAGCAGTTTTCTCTTGGGCAATCCTATATCTGATTGAAGAATGGACATTAGACAAAGAAAAAAGTTAAAGCCACTAGCATAGTAAAATAATGAGGTTGATAATATAATTATTTATATTTTATATCCTTTATTTATAAGGATTTATATCCTTATGGCTTATTAAAAATTTCTTTTTTTTTTTTTTTTGGCTTTTGGGCCACACCCAGCGGTGCTCAGGGTTACTCCTGGCTGTCTGCTCAGAAATAGCTCCTGGCAGGCACAGGGGACCATATGGGACACCGGGATTCGAACCAACCACCTTAGGTCCTGGATCGGCTGCTTGCAAGGCAAACATCGCTGTGCCATCTCTCCAGGCCCATTATTAAAAAATTCTTGATTAGGGTTTGGGCTTTTGTAAAATTCTGTTTTTGTTTTGCTTTTTGTTTTTGGCCACACTCAGTGACGCTCTGGGGTTACTCCTGGTTATGCGCTCAGAAATCATTCCTGGCGTGGAGGACCATATGGATGCTGGAGGATCCCAGGAGATCGAACCCTGGTAGTCCATCCTAGGCTAGCACAAGTAAGGCAGACGCCTTATGCCCTGTGCCACCGCTCCGACCCTGTAAAATTTTGTTTACTTCTTTTTTTTTTTTTTTTTTTTTTTTTTTTGGTTTTTGGGTCACACCCGGCAGTGCTCAGGGGTTACTACTGGCTCTATGCTCAGAAATCACTCCTGGCAGGCTCAGGGGACCATATGAGATGTCAGGATTCGAACCATAGACCTTCTGCATGCAAGGCAAATGTCTTATCTCCATGCTATCTCTCCAGCCCTTACTTTCTTTCTTCTTTTTTATTTTTTTTGCTTACGGGTCACACCTGGCAAGCGCTCAGGGGTTACTCCAGGCTCTACGCTCAGAAATTGCTCCTGACAGGCTCAGGGGACCATTTGGGATGCCGGGACTTGATCCACTGTCCTTCTGCATGCAAGACAAGTGCTTTACCTCCATGCTATCTTTCCAAATCCCTTGTTTACTTCTTTCACCTTGGTGTTTTTGTATTGGTTAAAAATACATCATTGGGCCCGGAGAGATAGCACAGCGGCGTTTGCCTTGCAAGCAGCCAATCCAGGACCAAAGGTGGTTGGTTCAAATCCTGGTGTCCCATATGGTGTCGTTCCCCCCCCCCCCCCCCCCCCCCGTGCCTACAAGGAGCTATTTCTTTTTTTTTTTTTTTTTTTGGTTTTTTTTTTTTTGGGCCACACCCTGTGACGCTCAGGGGTTACTCCTGGCTATGCGCTCAGAAGTTGCTCCTGGCAACATATGGGGACCATATGGGACGCCGGGGGATCGAACCGCGGTCCGTCCTAGGCTAGCGCAGGCAAGGCAGGCACCTTACCTCCAGCGCCACCGCCCGGCCCCAACAAGGAGCTATTTCTGAGCAGACAGCCAGGAGTCACCCCTGAGCACCACCAGGTGTGGCCCAAAAACAAAAAAACAAACAAACAAAATACATCATCATAAAAATGTTATTTTTTTAGCAATATTACAAATTATGGGGGCCAGAGTGATAGCACAGTGATAGGGCATTTGCCTTGCACTTGGCTGACCCCGGGCAGACCTGGGTTGGATCCCCAGTGTCCCATCTGGTCCCCTGAGCCAGAAGTAATTTCTGAGCACATAGCGAGGAGTAACCCTTGAGCATCACCAGGTGTGGCTCAAAAACAAAGAAAGAAACAAAAAACAAATTATGGAAGTTAAAGCTTTGGGATTTTGTTTGCTTTTAGGGGGGTAGCCAAATCAGGGCTTCCTCCTAGCTCTGCACTTAATAATCACTCCTGGCAGGCTCAGAGGCCCATATGAGATGCTAGGGATTATACCTGGGTCAGTTGTGTGCAAGGCAAACACCCTACCCCTTGTGCTATTTCCCTCGCCCCAAAGTTAATGCCTTTGAACAGTGTGGTTTTATGCCCTTATTTTGAAAAGTCTGTGTTGTCTTTTTTTTAATATATTTTTTAAACTTCTTTTGCAGTTGGGAAAATGAAATAGATTATGCAGAGAAATAATAAGTCCTGACCTATATAGTTATCACCTAGTAATATCAGACATTGTAAAGTATTCAATATGTGACTTTTACAAACTATATTATATTTTCACATATAAAATGAATGAAATAATAACAAAAAATTTATGCTTTTTTTTTTTTTTTTTTGGGTCACACCCGGCGGTGCTCAGGGGTTACTCCTTGCTGTCTGCTCAGAAATAGCTCCTGGCAGGCACGGGGGACCATATGGGACACCGGGATTCGAACCAACCACCTTAGGTCCTGGATCGGCTGCTTGCAAGGCAAACACCGCTGTGCTATCTCTCCGGGCCCAATTTATGCTTTTTTTTTAAAGCATTTTAATAAGAACCAAAAATTTTAGGAAGTTTCAAGTTTGCAGAGTCCTGAGCTAGTCCGATCTGTGGATGTGCTGGATTTCAGAGACAGCTGCCGAGGTCATTTTTTCTGGCTGTTTTCTTTTCAGTCCTTCCTGCTTGGCTCCTGGGTTCTGTCTGCCGCTGTGGACTTCCTGCTCGTGGAAGCTGTGAGTTACGCTTTTGGGATCACCGCAGCCAGGCACCTGCCTTCTGGATTGTGAGTAACCCTCCACAGTGAGCTTGATGTGGATCGAAGGATTTCTGTATGTGTGAGTTTGCAGTAAAAGATTGATTTTACACCTCCTTTAGATAATGACATGGTAGAGGCTCAACAAAATTTATGCATATTCGCCGTGCTTGAAAAGAATTTTGTGTACCTGACTTTTTTTATGATGTTCTCAGAACACTCTTATTCTGCCTTTTTTTTGTTTTGTTGGCCCAGAAATTCCAAGTTTTAGAAAATTTTTCCTGAGTTTCATGTTCTGTTTCTGAAGATTGAATCGATTTGTGTTTTGCAGCAGTGATGTCTTTATAATTTGGTGAATTATATTTATAACTTTGTGATTTGCACAAAGTGCAAAATAGACTCAGGTAGGAGACAATGAATTTGATGTTTCGCTTTTGCTTTTATTTCCTTTTTTTGGTATTGGTTTGGTTTCGAGTCCACACCTGACAGAGCTCAGGGACTACTCTCAGTCCAGTGCTCAGTGTCACTTCTGGTGGTGGTGGTGGTGTTCAGGCACCATATAATTGAGGGGATTGAACTCAGAACTCCCTTTACCCCCATCTCTTCAGCCCTCAAATTAAGGTTTTAAAGAATGTTCCCCCCACCCCCTTTTCTTTGGTGTGCTGGAGATTGAACACAGGACCTCACACATATGAATCATGTACTGTGCCTCTGAGCTACATCCCCAATTAGAAGGATATTTATAAAATCGAATATTATTTATATCCTTGTGGTAGAGATAAAATAAGTCAAGGGTATAACGTCACAGCTTTGCAGCCACCTTCAGCCGTCTGGTCCTGATGTTGATTGTTCAATTTTCACAAAAACTTGCTGCCCAGGGCCATTCCTATCGTCCTGTCTGTCTCACTGGAACTTTCTCAAGCCTGTTCAGGTGCTTGCCCTGGACTGCCTCTGGTACTCTAGCCATTTAGACAAGTGATGTCTGTTCTCTGCTAGCTCCAGCTCCAGACCACATCACCTGTCTTATCTTCTCTAACAAGGCTTCTTGAACTTTTTGCATTTATAACACTTAAAAAGCCTGAGATATTAAAAAATATTTTTGTTTTGTTTTGTTTGGGGCCACACCCAACAGTGCTCAGGAGTTACTCCTGGCTCTGCGCTCAGAAGTCGCTTCTGGCAGGCTCAAGGAACCATATGGGATGCCGGGATCGAACCCAGGTCCATCCTGGTTGGCCTTGTACAAGGTGAGAGCCCTACCACGGTACTATTTCTCCAGCCCCCCCCCCCCCCCATTTTTTGTTATAGTATCTTTACTTAACAAGTTGTCCACAGTACTGTTGTTTCAGTCATTCATTGTTCCGTCACCAATCCCACCACCAATGAGAACCTTCCCTTCATCAGTGTCCCCAATCTCCCACCACCATCCCGGCTTGCCCCCCTTAACAGGTACAAATCATATCATTCATTACAACACAAAGGCAAATGGAATGATCAAAACATCAATCAATAAATGTCAACTACTAATCATTTTCTATTGCACAATGGTGTTACTAAGGTCTTTGAGGATTTCCTGAGCTGGTTGGTGCGCATTGAACCTTCTGTGTTACTGTTTTTGCTCACTGAGCTTGGTAGTTTTCTATGCAACGTTCACATCAGATTTGCTGTGGGGCTGAAAGTTCAGTGAAATTTGGAGGAGTCATGGGATTGCAGAGGTGGTCATGTGATCTGGGAGCTCTGGAGCTGGAAGAGTTGGTGGTGTGGCTCTTGAGGAGGTTTGGTGGTGGAACTGGGCTGTTGCTATGTCCGAGAGTACCAGGTGTGTGCAGCTGTAGGGTGCTGTGTCTTGAGTCAGGAAGGGGAATCTGCCCGCCCCCCATTTCAAAAGGCCCCAGAGGCGTCAGCCTGGGCAGGTGGTCTGGTCTACCTGGGAAGAGTCAGTGGCTTCATGTTCTTTCCAAGATTAGTTGTATAGCTGGGCTATGTCTCTGTTGACTATGTCAGGATACAAAAATCAGTGTACACGTCACATTTTATTAACTGAGAATAATCAATTTTTAAACTTTATTGATTGATTGATTGATTGTTTCTGGACAACACCCAATGGTACTCAAAAAATACTCCTTGCTCTGCACTCAGAAATCACCACTGGCAGGCTGGGGGACTATATGGGGTGCCGGAAATTGAACCAGGTCCCTCCTGAATTGGCCACATGCAAGGCAAATGCCCTACCACTGTGCTGTCTCTCCAGCCCCAGTAATAATAATTTTTAAACAAACAGAAACATCAAGAATTACCCGATGGGGTTGCAACCCTTAGCTTCACCCAGGAGCCCAGTTCTAGATCAGTGCTTCTCAGCCTCTAAGACACCAAGAAAATTCAAGCCCAGAAATCTCAATCCCTTCTGCCTGTTTCTTCCTGCTCCCTCGTCTCTTATTTCTCTAGGTCAATCAGTCTGCTCTGGAAATCTTCCCCTTTTACCAAGGAGTCAGACCCCGAAATTCCTTCATTCAAGGTTGGATATAAATCATGTCTTTATCTCATCTTCTCTGCTCTTCTCTGTTGCCTGAACTTGGAAGCTGCCTACATTTTTTTTTTTTTTTTTTTTTTTTTTTTTTTTTTTTTTGGTTATTGGGTCACACCTGGCAGTGCTCAGGGGTTATTCCTGACTCTTTGCTCAGAAATCGCTCCTGGCAGCCTCGGGGGACCATATGGGATGCTGGGATTCAAACCACTGTCCTTCAGCGTCTAAGGCAAATGCTCTACCACTGCGCTATTACTCCGGCCCAATAGCTGCCTACATTTTTGCAGAGATTCTCCAGTGAGTTTCCTAGCAGGTTCAAGCCTTTCTGTCCCTAAAACACAAGTCTGACCGAGCCAGTCTTACTTTCCACAGCCTGTGGGTCCCACTCCCTTCCAGGTGACCCCAATTCCTTTCACACATGGTCCAGAACTTGGGAGCTTGCAGTGAGGGCCACTGGCACCCCCCACCCTAGAGAGTCTTGTTTAGCTTTGGGGCCACCCCCAGTGGTGCTCAGGGCTTACCTCCTGGCTCTGCACTCAGGGATCACTCGTGGCATGGCTTGGGGGCCCTTATAGAATGCCAGAGATCAAACCTGGGTCAGCCACGTGCAAGGCAAACTTCTTCCCCACTGTATTATGACTCCAGTTCCCCCCCCCACACACACACCCCAAAGTCTGTGCTGGTCTGGTGGCTTCTCCCCTGCACCTCCTGAACTCTGGGCTCGGTCACTCACTCGACTATGGAGGGTCCCTTGCTCTCCCCCTCCCTGGGCCGTAGCACTGACCTGGCAATAGCCCATCCTCATTCTCCCGATATACACATTCTCTTCTTTCCTGTGGAAGGTTCAGGAACCCCCCCCCCCCAAAAAAAAAAAACTCCTCTCATAGCCATTCACCTTCCTCCCACCCGTGGCTCCAGCCCTGATATTCACCTGCCTTGCTTCCTCTTCTTTTTGCTCTGCATCCATGTTGTCACAATTTACACGCAGGCTTCCCTACAGCCTTTTAGACTCACCATATCCAGAATAAGAGGAATTCTTTTCTTTCTTTTTATTTTGTTTTGTGGCCACACCTGTCAGTATTCAGGGGTTACTCCTGGCTCTGCACTCAGAAATTACTCCTGGCAGGTGTAGGGGATCATATGGAATGTCCAGATTAAACCAGGGTTAGTTGCATGCCAGGCAAACACCCTCCTTATTGTGCTATCACTCTGTCCCCTAAAAATGAGTTTTAAAAATAAATACCGTCGGGCCCGGAGAGATAGCTCAGTGGTGTTTGCCTTGCAAGCAGCCGATCCAGGACCTAAGGTGGTTGGTTCAAATCCCGGTGTCCCATATGGTCCCCCGTGCATGCCAGGAGCTATTTCTGAGCAGACAGCCAGGAGTAACCCCTGAGCACCGCCAGGTGTGGCCCAAAAACCAAAATAAATAAATAAATAAATAAATAAATACCGTGTTGGATGTTTTGATGAGGTATGACATATCTGATGAGCCATGACATATCTGTTTACTTGTTGACTTCTGATTTAAAATTTGGAATGCCTCAGGCCAGGAAAAGCAAGTGAACTTCATAAATTTCTTACCAACAGGTTGAGGGGAGGCCCTGACCATTTTTTTTTATTTTTTTTATTTTTTATTATGAGAACAAAGATGCAAAGAAAGAGGACAAGGTAAAGTTACAGTGGAAGGACAATCAGCCATAACATAATTCTCAGAAGAAGTCCCCTTGCTGATATCTTAATTTTGAACTTTCAGCCAAAGAACATTAATATAAATAAAACAGAATCTATGTACAATTACTTTGTCCCTCAAGTCCCCATATTGTAACACATTATACGATTTCTTTTTTTTTCTTTTTTTTAAATTATCTTTATTTAAACACCATGATTACAAACATAATTGTACTTGTATGATTACAGCCATGTAAAGAACACCCCCCTTCACCAGTGCAGGATTCCCACCACCAATTTCCCAGATCTACCTACTCCCCACCCCACCCACATTTGTACTCGAGACAGGCTTTCTTTTTCCCTCATTCATTCACATTGTTAGGATAGTTTTCAGTGTAGTTATTTCTCTAACTGCACTTATCATTCTATTTGGTGAGCTTCATGTCATGAGCTGCACCTACATGGGAGGATGGGGGGAAGTAAGGGTTGGGACTGAGGCAGTAAAATATTAGAAATGAGCTTTGTAGGGCAGACATTATACTGTTTCTTAACAGCACACAAGGCAATCTAAAGCCATAAAACTTACATAACTCCTTAAACATTAGAGGCATAGTATTTTTTACATTTCCATGTACATGCATATTAGCTTAAGTTAACCTCAAATTTTAAGTGGGTTTTTTTTTTTTTTTTAAGGATTAGAGTCAAAGGGGCACAGTAAAAACGGTGTTAGAATGGCAATTGTTAGGGGCCAGAGAGATAGCAAGGAGGTAAGGCGTTTGCCTTTCATGCAGAAGGTCATGGGTTCGAATCCCAGCATCCCATATGGTCCTCCGTGCCTGCCAGGAGCAAATTTCTGAGCATGAAGCCAGGAGTAACCCCTGAGCACTGCCGGGTGTGACCCAAAAAACACACACACACACAAAAAAAAAAAAAAAGAATAGCAATTGTTGTTTGCATAGGCCCACCAAAATATGAGAGGCATGGAAAGGAATAACCTTGGCCTAAATACAAAGAGACCCTACCCCTGAAGTTTCCTGGCATAAGACCGACTCTGGGCTCCAGGCAAGTTAGATCGTCCAATCCAAGACATTGTTCGTAGTGCCAACACACTTTTCACACAGTCTCTGTTGTTGGTGGCCCTGACCATTTTTAACCGTCAGCCAGACATCAGATACTGGGATTCTTTCTCTTCTTTTACATGCCATTATGCCTTTAAAGCTATTTCCTTAAGTGTCTTCCTCACTTTTCAAACTGAAAACTTCAAGAATTTTTTCTTGTTTAGAAATGACACTGTGGGACCGGCCTGATTCCTCTATCTGGGGTAGCTGTGAGGCTGTTTATGCAAAGTGGCTTTTTCTTATTGAAACTGCTGATTGACGTGAAAAGAGAAGCAAATTTGGGTTAAATCCTGGTTCTTGAGCAATATCAAGTCACATAGTCTCCTTGGATCTTCATTTCTTTACTTTTAAAGCCGGGGGGAATTAGACTGAATAGCTGCTTAAATATCATCTGGTATGTAAAGTGCTATTTTCTGATGAAGGTCCCTAGTGTTTATTTCTTTTTAAAGACTGAATTTGCCCCGGTGAAGTATTGAGCTTCTTTAATAACCAATGGCTTTATTTAATTCTAAGCCTCATTAGAAGATGCTCTTGTGGCTGGAGATATAGGATAGACAGAAAGGTGAGGCACTTGCCTTGCACATAGTTCAACCCCCCAGCATCTTACATGAGCCCTTGAGCCTGCCAGGAGGGATCCCTGAATGCAGAGCAGGAGTCACCCCTAAGAAGTACTGGGTTTGACCCTAAAACCGAAAAGCCAAGAGGAAGGAAAAGGAGAAGAAGAAGCTCATGTTAAGAGTAGTAAAGTGTGACTTAGCAGAGACAGGAAGCTCAGCTTGAAGCCTTCAGACACTTCCATTTAGAGTCACTTGGGGTTGATAGATTCGACTTCACTTCCTTTTCTGTGTGAATGGAGAAGTTGTTGGGTTTGTCACCGCACTATGGGGAAATGGAAAGGCAAGGCTAAAGGAAGATTCTGGCTAGTGCTAGGTCTGCTGTGACAGGTGACCCGGAAAAACAAGAAGCCAGTCTCTTTTGTAACAAGCTATAAGTGCAACAAATAATTGCAAAGATTTTTATTTTTTACCATTTTTAGACACCTCATCTCATAGTGCCACTGGATAGACACAGGATTTCAGGTTCTGTTTCTACTGCAGGGCTTATGCATTTGAATGCAGAGTGCTCAGCCAGTGGGTTGGGGGGGGGGGGGCGCTTTCCCAAAACAAGTGAATGGGCGACTGGGGGTGCTGAAGGCAAGGCCTCTGCCTGCCCCCTTGGGTGCTTGCTCCCACAATTTTGTTCTTCACCAAGGGACACTTGAAGAGTTCAACAAGGAGCTGAGTGAAAATCTTGGAATTTTAAGACCTTCAGACCATGAAATGATGGACTGAGACTTGCGATCCTGAGTGTAAATTTAACCAAAGGGAGTTAGTTGCCCCTTAGGTGAAAAGTGTTTCATGAACGTCTTTGGAACAAGAGCTGTATTGGGGGGTGTGGGGAGGGTGGGCCACACCCAGCAGTGCTCAGGGGTTTCTCCTGGCTCTGTGCTCAGAAATCACTCCTGGCAGGCTGGGGAACCGTATTAAATGCCAGGAATTGAACAACTGTTGGTCCCAGATCAGCTGTGTGCAAGGCAAACGCTCTACCGCTGTGCTCTCTCTCTGGCCTCGAGCTACATTTTTACGTTTCCCTCCAGACTGGACTGGCAGTAAAAACCAAGGGCACACAGAAATTGCTCCTGGGGTCAAGTTTGCTTTGTATTAATATAGCCAGAATATGAACAGTAATTGGGTTTTTTCTTTTTCTCTCGATAAATCGTGAAAATGTTTCCTACATGGGTTAAAAAATATATTTTTTTTATTAGAGGTCAGATTTATGGGTACAGCAGGTAGGGCATTTGTCTTGGACATGTCCCTCGCGGGTTTGATCCCTGACATCCCATATGGTCCCGAGTACCTGGTCAGTACTAGATGCAGATCCAGGAATAAACCCTGAACACTGCTGAGTGTGACCCCCAAAACCTATGTAGCCTAGCAAATGTCCCAGCATCCCTCTTGTGTACATACACACACACACACACACACACACACACACACACACACACACACCCCACATCCACTAGTGCTCAGGTCTCACTCCTGGCTCTGAACTTGGGAATCACTCTGGGTCACTCTCAGGGCTTAATCCTGTACTCAGAAATCACTCCTGGGGGCCAGAGTGGTAGCGCAAGTGGCTAACCTAGGACGGACCGTGGTTCGATCTCCCTCCATCCCATATGGTCCCCCAAGCCAGGAGTGATTTCTGAGTGCAGAGCCAGGAGTAAGTGAGCACCTTCCCAGCTGAGCTCTGTCACAACCTGTTGCCCCTCCACCCCTCAAGAACCAAGTGTGACCTCTTAGGAGAGAAGAGACTTGATCGGACCCCAGACGGACGGAGGGGAGCACCCACCGCTTCAGCACCCCGGCCGGGCCAGGAGAGGGACCCTGGCCCACCCGGTTCAGAGCATCTCACTGTTGACGTTGCTCAGGGACCTGAGGCTGCCCGAGCGGAAGCTCTTCCTCCTCACGCTTCGCAGGTAGTTGCGATACAGCATGACGCTGATGACACGAGCCTGGAACTGCTTGGAGACAATGTAGTAGAGGATGACGTCCAGGCAGGTGCTGAGGTTCATGAGGAAGGTGGTGAAGGTCCCCCAGGGGCCCAGGCCGCCGTTGTCGCCACCTGCCAGCATGAGGAGCGCGAAGCAGATGTGGAAAGGCGTGAAGCAGACCAGCACCTGCAGCACCAGCGTGACGATGATGCGGATGGACTTCTCCTTGACCTTGGGCTTCAGCTTGGACGTGCGGCCCCTCAGCAGGCTGTGCACGATCACCAGGTAGCAGCCGATCATGATGCACAGTGGCGTAAGGAAGAAGAAGATGAGCCGCGTGAAGTTGAGCACATCGGCCGCCCGCGTGTGGACCAGGCTCGACAGGTGCCGGCAGGTGGCCGGGCTAGGTCCCGGTGGCTCAGGGTCCCGATCTAGCAGCAGGAGCGGGATGGTGATGGCCAGGGTCATTGCCCAGACTCCCGCGCACGCCAGCATGGCCTTGCCCGTGTTCCTCAGCTCCTTGGCATGCTTGGGCTGCACAATGGCCATGTAGCGGTCGGCGCTGATGAAGGCCAACAGCCAGAGCGCCACGCTGGGGTACAGCACTGTGAGGGCCCCCAGGGCCTGGCAGAAGCGCTCCCCGAAGGGCCACTGGCCCCGGGCATAGTAGACCATGCGGAAGGGCAGGCTGACCAGGAAGACCAGGTCGAGCAGGGCCACGTTCATCATGTACACGGTCACCGTGGTCCGCTTCTTGGTGCTGCAGCTGAACACCCACAGGGCCGTGGTGTTGACGAATAGCCCCACCACCAGGATGCAGCCGTAGAAGACCAGGGCGGCGATGCGGTACTCGTAGGACTCCAGGTGCGGAGAAAGGCCCGCATGTGACCTGTTGTGTGGGGCTGTCATGTCCGGGCTGGCCACGGGCAGGACGTGGGGCACCTGTGTTGGAAACAGCCCGGTAGGCGAGTCAGAGGCCAGTGGTCGCCCCATGTCCTGTTTGCAGTCTAGAGAGTTTCCTGCCACTGAGCTGAGCTGTGAGGCTCGGTATTTCTGGAGAAGGACCTTCCAAATGGTCACGCTCATTTGTGGGAAATTCAAAATAAAAGATGGGGGCCCGGAGAGATAGCACAGCAGCGTTTGCCTTGCAAGCAGCTGATCCAGGACCAAAGGTGGTTGGTTCGAATCCCGGTGTCCCATACGGTCCCCCGTGCCTGCCAGGAGCTATTTCTGAGCAGACAGCCAGGAGTAACCCCTGAGCACTGCCGGGTGTGGCCCAAAAACCAAAAAAATAATAATAATAAAATAAAAGATGGGGCCGGCGAGGTGGCGCTAGAGGTAAGGTGTCTGCCTTGCAAGCGCTAGCCAAGGAAGGACCGTGGTTCGATCCCCCAGCGTCCCATATGGTCCCTCTAAGCCAGGGACAATTTCTGAGCGCTTAGCCAGAAGTAACCCCTGAGTATCAAATAGGTGTGGCCTGAAAAACCAAAAATAAAAATAATAATAATAATAATAAAATAATAAAAAATAAAAATAAAAGATAGTATGGCGGCCAGAGCGGTGATGCAGTGGTAGGGCGTTTACCTTGCATGCAGCTGACCCAGGCCGGACCATGGTTCAATCCTCGGCATCCCATATGGTTTCCCAAGCCAGGAGCAACCCCTGAGTGTCACCGGATGTGGCCCCAAATCCAAAAAAAAGATAGTATGGTAATAATAGGGCATTGTTATAATTAATGACAATACTACCAATTATTAATAATAATAATGCCCTGTTATTACCATAGAAACAAGGGCCAGGAAGACCCGCCCATGGGAGGAAGCTTGCTACAAACAGTGAGGAGTGAAGTCAGGGCAGAGAAGAGAGCACTATATGACAAAGATATTGGGGGAATGGTCACTTTGGCCAAGAACTGGGTGCTGAAAGGAGGGAAAGTGACAGGCATGATACCCCCTTCAGTAACAATATTGCAAACTACAGTATCTAAAAGGAGAATGGGGGAGAGAGTAAGAGAGAGACAGACACACAGAGAGAGACAGACAGAGAGATAGAAAGAGACAGAGAGACAGAGAGAGAGAGAGTGAGAGTCTACCCTAGAGGCAGGCAAGAGGAGAGTGGGAGAGAAACTAGAGACATTGGTATCGGAAAATGTGCCCCAGTGAAGGATGTTGTACATTGACTGAAATTCAATCAGGACCAACTTTCTGTGTCTCTCACAGTGATTCGTTAAAGAATTAATTAAAAGGAAAAGAAAGACCTTCCCAGGCCAGGGAATGGGCTCTGAGCAGTAGAACAGCTAGCCGCCTTGTATGGGAGACCCTGGGTCCCCTCCCCATCACCAGGGCACCCCTGGATACCACCAAGCAAAGTCCCGAGTTCTGAGCACTGTGCCAAGAGGAACCCCTCTCGGAAAAACAAAAGTGCGCCCTGTAATCCTCTCAGTACTCACATTTCCCTGTCCACCTGTCCATTGAACTTTTCTTTCTCCTGTCAGCTTCTCTTCCCCCATCCCATCCTCCCCCAAAGAGCAGCCTTTGCTTTAGGCCTTTTCCTGCTCCTCGACATGTCAAGTTTGGGTTGACAGCCTGGGCTTTAGTTCATTAGTGTGGGGTCTTGCGTGGGGCACTCTGGGTAATGGATTCCTGGTGGCCCTGCCCGAGCCTTTATTTCCGGCCAGTCAGGAGTGGCCTGCGATGGTCAGGGATTCGCCAGAAACCTTGTGTGTGCCCCACAGATATGGGGGTGTCAGTGAATGTGATTCTCCTCGGCATGCACCTCAGCTGGGTTCCTAGTTTCCACTCAATGCTGCTAAACTGTCTGGCAGCCCTGGTTGGTGATGCCTCAGACCTGAGTGAGCCTCTGCGCATAAAATAATGTGGTAGCACAGCGGTAGGGCACTTGCCTTCCACGCAGCTGACCCAAGATAGACATGGATTCAATAGTTCAATCCTCGGCATCCCATATGGTCCCCCAAGCCAGGAGTGATTTCTGAGCGCAGAGCCAGCCAGGAGTAACTCCTGAGAGCCATCGGGTATGACCCAAAAACAACAAAACAAACAAACAAAAACCCACAACTGGAGCATCTGAAACTAAGCATGAGCAAGCAGGAACCCAGCTGGTCAGAGTTGTCCTGGAATTCTCCTGCTGGAGCTGCCCGTCGGGGTCAGTGGTCAGTTGCTATGTGACTTGTGCTGGCTGAGATCAGAAAGGGATCTCTCAAATGCAGCCCCCAGCAGCTGCCCTTCAATAGTGCCTCGACCTCCCCCTGTGTGGGCACAGACCCTGGTCCATGCCTCACAGCTATTCTCCCGAATTAGCCCCATGTAGACTCAGGCCCTGAACCCAGAGCTCGGTTCAGCCTAATGGAGAGGTTTGTTCGGGTCTTGGGGCATTGTCATGAAACAACAACAACAACAAAAATAGCCCACTAACCACCCAAAAAACCCTATCTGTTTCCCCAGGGAAATGCTGTCCCCATCATTGTCATTCTCACCTAGGTCTGCTAGTTCCCTGTGACAAACTCAGTGATGTAAAAATAGACACACTACAAAGAGGTGGAATCTTGTACATGTGTATGTGTGGGGGGAGCATGGGAAATCTGGAGGTGTGTGCAGTTTCCTCCAGAAAGGTCACTTGGTTGGAGGGGCCGGCTGCAACCCAGCCCGAGGTGCTAGTCAGTAAAAACAAGGGTGATAGAAGATTCAGGAAGCACTGGAGGCTGGGGAGACATGAGCCAGAGCCACTGCTGTGAGTGTATAGATAGAAATAAGTGGCTTCAGACTTCTCCTCCACCTCCCACCTTCCCTCCATGACTTCAGCCCCTCTGCCTGACACTGAGCTCACCCATGGGGCAGGAGCCAGATTCTCTCCATTTTAGAGCAGAGCAAGAATTCAAATGCCCAAATACTGATGAGGCTGAATAATCATTTCTTTTTTTTTTTTTTTTTTTTTTTTTTTTTTTTTTTTTTTGGTGTGGTTTTTGGGTCACACCCGGCAGTGCTCAGGGGTTACTCCTGGCTCCATGCTCAGAAATTGCTCCTGGCAGGCACGGGGGACCATATGGGACGCCGGGATTCGAACCGATGACCTTCTGCATGAAAGGCAAACGCCTTACCTCCATGCTATCTCTCCGGCCCCTGAATAATCATTTCTACTCAAAACAGAACGCCCAAGGAAATTGAGTTTCTGGTATCAGGTAGAAGCGAAGCCTTTGGGCTTTCTGTTTTGTTTTGTTTTGAATCTTTTAACTGTCTCTTTCTAAATAGAGGTTCATGTTAATGACATTTTATATCCCCTTTTTACCTTTTGACTTCCCCCACCACCACCTCTTAATTCTGTCCTTTTAATTCCATGCTTACTAATAATTTCTGGGGAGATCTTTCCCCACACGGGACCCCAGCTGTAACTTCAGCGACAGAGCTTGTACCCCTGTGGCTCGGGATAGAAAACCCCGGTGCATGGGGCATGTATCTTATCTCAAGGGCATTCCACCGAACGGGCAGAGGACCAGCCCACAGGGCCGCTCTCTGTTGCAGAGTTTTGCAATGTAGCTGACACTAGTCTAGTCTGCTCCTAAAAGGCTTTCAGTCCTGGGGCTTAAGTACTGAGTTTTCTCTTTTCTTAACTGTCTTTAAGTGCATTTAGTGTAACACCGGTTACTGAAACCAAACAACAAGACTCCTGCATAGATTGATGCTCACTGACCTCAGCTCAGCATTTCTCTGAGATTACAGGCATTTACATCGGTGCAAGGCGATCCCACAGAGAAGCAAGAAATCGAACCCCTTGCTACAGATTTCTCCCCATTCCCTCTCTCACTCACTCCAAGCCCCATCGAGGTTCAGGAAGGAGTGAAAACTGACTGGGGCAAGGTACCTCCCCATTTTCTGAGCCCCCCCCCCCCCAAGCCATGAGCAGGAGATAAATGCTTACTAACCTCCTCGTTGTCAAACCTCTGGCTCCAAGTGGGACATTTGGGGGAGTTGCTCCATTCTGTGGAAGAGAGAGCTCTTCGAGTGACTCGTGTGAAAATGGCTCTTTCTAGAAACCCTTGTCTTCGGCTGGTCCCCAGCTTTATAAGGACGCCTGTCAAAGCCCCTGCTTGGTGGTGGAGTGACTTCACTTGCTTCACTCGCTCTGTCCGGAAACTCTTAACATGAGGCTCCTTCAACTTCTGACTTTACCCTGGATGTGGTTTTTCTCTGCCACAAATGATTTATATTTGAAGTCAGTCACACTTTGCATAAACTTCTCTCCTAAATGCCTTTGCCTGCATGAAAGGGAACCAGACAAAAGGGGTGGGGAGATAATCTGTATTATTTAACTTTGCTTTTTATTTTTTTTAAGTCTACAGCACCTAGAAAGAGCATGAGCCCTGATGCTAGCTAGAAGGGGGCTCAGAACCCAGCTTCTCTGTTTTCTGAGCTGTGCCAATGGGATCCTTTTATGTTCCAACCCTGAATCTTTGTTGTGACTTGATAAGAGTCCTCGAGAACTCTAAACCAGAAAATTTGCAGCATTATTACCTCGTAGTAGTCTATAAACATTTAACACTTGGCTACACTTTTTAAAAAGAAAACTCTGGGGCCGAAGAGATAACACAGCAGTATGGCATCTGCCTTGCAAGCAGCCGATCCAGGGTGGACAGTGGTTCGGTGGTTCGAATCCTGGCATCTCATATGGTACCCCGAGCCTTCCAGGAGTGATTTCTGAGCACAGAGCCAGGAGTAACCCCTGAGCACCGCAGAGTGTGTCCCAAAAACCAAAAAAAAGAAAAAAAGAGAAAAGAAAATAAAAAAGAAAACTCTTCATTTACCTAGTAGTCTAAACAGATAATGCTTGGCTACAAAGTGAAAAAAGAGGAAACTGTGTTTACCTAAACAGATAACCCCTTGCTACAAAATTTTGGAAATCTCTGGCGCATCCAGCAATTTTTTCTGTGTAAACACACCTCGAGGTTCCCATGGGAAAGCTTGGTGATCTGCTTCTGCTGGTGAATATTTGCTCTGAAGGTGCGTTTTGCTTTGGTGCATCCTGTCCCTCAGTCACAGAGGAAGCTGAGAAATCCCTCCTTTTGCACCATCGGCCCTGCAGACTGCTCTGAGACCACTGCATGGTCTGGGGTGCACGGTTTCACCGTGTAAGCAGCGTTGTAGCCCGTGAGGGGAACCGAAACCAGCGGAAAGGGAAGCCAGGCACCCCAGGCCAGCCCTGCCTGGCTCTGTGCCCTTTGCTTATTTTCTCTTTTCCAAAAGGGTACCTCAGAAAAAAAAAAGGGGGGTGGGTACCTCTCAGGGGCCAAAATGTTTAGCACAGTGATAGGGCATTTGCTTTGCACATGGCTGACACAGGACGGACGTGGGTTCGATCCCCTGGCATCCCATATGGCCCCCCGAGCATGCCAGGAGTAACCCCTGAACACCGCTGGTTGTGGCCCAGAACAACAACAACAAAAAGGGCTTTCTCATCTACTATGCTAGCCCGCCGGGTGCCTTGTCTTTGTGTTGGGTGTCACCTTGGGGAAAGTGCAGGAACCCTGGGATCTCGGCTTGTCTTTTTGAATTTAAGCCCCTTTGTTGGGCTTATACTTTTTGAGAAAGAATCATGCCAAGCCAGTGACTTAGGGAGTTGTATTGGGGGGTGGGGGGCAGATAGCAGGGCTATGGCTTTGGCAGAACTCATGACTTGTGTTAGGTTCTGCCTTATTTTACCTAAAACAAAGGTCATCCCTGGTTTTTTTGTATGGGCTTGTTCACAATTTGGATTTACCCCAAACAGATTGTCTTGCTTGTAAACCTGGTAGGACTGGCTCAGGATAGCCTGAGCTATCTGCCCTTACTCTGTCCTTACTGCCCGACCCAGGGGTGGTCTCTGGATTCAATAAAAATAGCAGTTCAGGCAGGCAGCTCGGTAGGGATACCAGGTAGAAGCCTGCCAAACTACCCGTATTTCACTCTCAGCCTGGTTTGGATTATTTCATGTGCGACCCTGATTCAGAGTCTCTCACCTGGTTTTGGAGCAACGTCTGTGTGTGTTTGGGGGGGGGGGGGGATGGTGTATGGGTGATTTTACAGCCTTGCATGCGTAGGTCTCAAGGTTACTACCCCAGCCTGGGTGTCCCCTCCTGAGCAGTGCCAGACTGAGTTTCCCAGCCCAGCAACAGGCAACACCAGAACAAGAAAGAACAAGTGATTTCCGCTCAGGCCTTTGGTCGCATTCTCTAGTCCTTTTGATTAAAAGTGGCACCGTTGGAGTTGCTCTGTGGCCATGTAGTGCTAGGGCTGGAACCCAGGGCCCCCTACAGCCCCCCACAATGTAGCCTTGATGTGGAGGATCTGTCAGGGTGACCAGCTCGGGAGACCCAGACACAGCCTGTACTGCACTTCCTTGTGTCTCTAAATGTCGTGAGGGCCACAGCAAAGTCAGAACCCCTCCATTTCTCCCTGCTACCATGGGCTTCACAGCTGCCTCAACTAACCACCTGCCCCCTGCACCCCATCCATTATATCCAGATTATTTGTCCCAATACCCCACCTACAACCACTGTGCCCGCTTCCCGTCACAGGGCCCCAATGACCACCCCACACCCCATCTTCTCTTGGGAAATTTCTTGTGGTTTGGTGCATCTTGGAGCTCACTGGTTTTTCTCAGCTGCTGTACTCAGTTGCTCTTTGTTAGCTTTTGGGTCACACACACGGTGGCACTCAGGGGTGTGCACTCAGAAATCACTCCTGACAGGCTCTTGGGACCATATAGGATGCCGGGAATTGAACCCGGGTTACTGTGTGCAAGGCAAATGTCCTACCCACTGTGCTATTGCCTCAGCCCCCTGCCCCACTTTTTTGGGGGCCACACCCAGTGACACTCAGGGGTTACTCCTGGCTCTGCGCTCAGAAATCATTCCTAGCAGGTTCAAGGGACCATATGGGATGCTGGGAATCGAACCCAGGTCAGCTGTGTGGAAGCCAAACATCTAACTGCTGTGCTATTGTTCCAAACTATTTTCTTTTTTCTTTTTTTTTTTTAGGGGGGGGGGGGTTCGGGCCACACCCGTTTGATGCTCAGGGGTTACTCCTGGCTAAGAGCTCAGAAATCGCCCCTGGCTTGGGGGGACCATATGGGACGCCAGGGGATTGAATCGCGGTCCTTCCTTGGCTAGTGCTTGCAAGGCAGACACCTTACCTCTAGCGCCACCTCACCGGCCCCCCAAACTATTTTTTTTTTTATTTTTGGGCCACACCCAGTGGTGCTTAGGAGTTACTCCTGGCTGTCTGCTCAGAAATAGCTCCTGGCAGGCACGGGGGACCATATGGGACACCGGGATTCGAACCAACCACCTTTGGTCCTGAATTGGCTGCTTGCAAGGCAAACGCCGCTGTGCTATCTCTCCGGGCCCCCAAACTATTTTCTATTGAGGGTCACTCACCATATGCTTTTAAGTTTCCCCACCTGGTCCTGGGGCCCCCTCTAGTGGTAGGGGCTGGGGCCTTTACACTACATTGAGCTTTCTCTCTCCCTTCTTTTCTCTCTCTCTCTCTCTCTCTCTCTCTCTCTCTCTCTCTCTCTCTCTCTCTCTTTCTCTCTCTCATTGAGCTTTCTCTCTCCCTTCTTTTCTCTCTCTCTCTCTCTCTCTTTCTCTCTCTCATTGAGCTTTCTCTCTCCCTTCTTTTCTCTCTCTCTCTCTCTCTCTCTCTCTCACACACACACACACACACACACACACACACACACACACGTGCAAGGCAAATGCCCTACCCGCTGTGCTATCACTGTGGCCCCTCATGGTACCCTCTTTAGTAACAGTAGTGTCTAAAAGGAAAAAGAAAGTGGGGAGAAAGAAGAGAGAGGAAAGAGGAGGGAGGTAGGGTGAGAGAAAGACAGAGAGAAGAGAGAGAGAGAGAGAGAGAGATGTCTGCCATCGAGGCTGGCAAGTGAAGTGAAGTGAAGGCTCGGAGGGAAGCTGGGGACATCGGTGAAGAGAAATAGACACTGCTGAAGGGTGTTGGACATTGAGTAAAAATCATAAATATCTTTGTAACTGTGTCTCTCACAGTGATTCAATTTAAGAATGTATTTATTAAAAATAAGAAAGTTGGGGGCCGGAGCAGTGGCGCTAGCCTAGGAAAGACCCGGGTTCGATCCCCCGTCGTTCCGTATGGTCCCCCCAAGCCAGGAGCAATTTCTGGTGCATAGCCAGGAGTAACCCCTGAGCCTCAATGGGTGTGGCCCAAAAAACAACCCCCAAAATAAATAAATAAAAATAAGAAAGTTTTCATAGACCCTCCTGTTAGGGGCTGGTGCCTCCCCTTAACTTTACAAAATAGTTTGTTTCTGTTCCATTTTTCAGTCTGATTTAGATGAAGTGAATTGTTTGGGGCCAGGGAGCACTCTGAAGAGATGCTTTGGGGGTGCAGAGGGCTACTCCCTGTGGTTCCTGGCCTGAGGACATGGTGCTACTGGGGACCCAGACTTTCCAGGTCATCCTGGCATTGTTTGGACATCTTCAGGGCTGCACTCTGCATTGCTCTCAGGGCACCCAGAAAATAGAATAGAATCTGGGTACACACTGGGTACAGTGTGAACCTTGACCCCCGTGCTCTCTTTCTGACCCTCTAGCTGGGTTTTTGATCTTCATGCTTGAGCCCAGCTTTTCAGAGCAAGAGTGTAAGTGGGTTTAGGTGGTTTTGCAGTGAGGGGGATGGATGTAATAACAGGTCCTTGAGGAATGTGTCTGCCGTGGAATGTGACCAGTTCCTGTTGGTCAAAAGTGGCGTTTCTGTTCTTGCCTCCTTTGTTCCCTTCCCAATCTCACTGTTGTGACCAGGGACCCCCCCCCCCCCCGGAAGACCTGGAAACTGAGCCTCCTCTGGGCTCTGTGCCTTTGGGGGACTCCCTAGTGAGTGTGAAAGCTGGAGAGGGCAGTAGCAGGAACCCCCCCCAAATTCTGTGCCACCCCATCTGGGTCCTGCAGGACTCAGCTTCCAGATTTTCAAGAACCCAATTCTCTGCAAGGAGCCATTGAACTACTCCCTCACCCTCTGTAAGCTAAGTGGCTCAACTATATTTATTTTTGCCCCCACCCAGCAGGGCTCAGGAGTACCCCTTACTCAGTGCTCAGGGATTGCTCCCAATGATGCTCACAGGACCATGTGGTTCCAGGGATCAAGCCTGGGACTCCCCACATGCAAAGCTTACATACATGGCAGCCTCTGGAGCCATCTCCTAGAGCTCTAGTTAAGGGAGATGACCTGTCAACCTTACAGGCCACTTTTCTTCCCACTGTGTCGCTCCGAGACATTCCTTAGTTGCCATGTTTATCTTGTTCCTTGCTTCCTTTCTCCTGGCTGTCCTTCTGCTTTGGCTCTCACCCTGACATCCTGCACATATCCCAGTCTCTCTTGTCCTCCATAAGCATTGATGGAATGGAATAAAGTGTGTTTGGTCATCAACTGATGGGAAGGGAACTGTAATGAATCTATGCTGTTAAATCCTTTGTTGAGTGTGTGTGAATCCACGAACAGTCCCCAGAATGATAAATTACTTCCCATCCCCTTGCCCCCTTTCTGGGGGAGACCTTGGTAATATTTATCCGCAGCAAATAATAATCCACACAGACAAGAAGGTTAGGGTGTAAAAGATTGGGCAGAGAGAGAGAGAGAGAGAGAGTCCTCTTGCAGCCTGCAAACAGCTTTCGCAAAAGGACCCCTCTTCCCTGTCCATCAAGCTATTTATTGACAACTCCACATCGCCCCCACCTAGAAGATCTAGGTGGGGCAATAGTCACAGAACAATCCTAAGGAAATAATTTTATATACAACAATTCCAAGATTAATCTTATGGAAACTTTTTCATATACTACAGGAACATCCTTGGCCCCGAACACACCCGGAGGACGGAAGTTGACCCTCGGTGGCAGACTGGGTCAACAAGCTACCAAGACTCTTTATTTGTGGGGGGTCACGCCTGGGGGTGCTCAGGGGTTACTCCTAGCTCTGCACTTGGCAGGCACAAGGGAGGAATGTTAGGGACAGAACCTGAGTCATCTGTGTAGCTGTGTGTAAGACAAATGTTTTAATTCAGGGGTCTCAAACTCAAGTCCTAGGGGCCACAAATGACTCTCCATACAACATTTTGTGGCCCTGCCCTAGAGGAATCTTTTTTTGTTTTGTTTTGTTTTGTTTTAGTTGTTTGGGTCACACACCCCAATGTTCAAGGCTTACTACTGACTTTGCACTCAAGGATCACCCCGACTTTGCCTTCTGTGGCCCCCAGGTAAATTGAGTTTGAGACCCCTGCTTTAATTGATCCAATCTGAGCTAAGATTTTTGTTTGTTTGTTTGTTGTTTTGAGGCCACACCCGGTGGCACTCAGGGTTTACTCCTAGCTCTGTGCTCAGGAATGGCCCCTGGCAGGCTTGGGGAGCATATGGGATGCCCAGGATTGAACCTGGGTCTGTCCCTCTCTTAAACTCACTCACTCTCTCTCTCTCTCTCTCTCTCTCTCTCTCTCTCTCTCTCTCTCTCTCTCTCTCTCTCTCTCTCTCTCTCTCTCTCTCTCTCCCTCTCCCTCTCCCTCTCCCTCTCCCTCTCCCTCTCCTTCTCCCTCTCCCTCTCCCTCTCCCTCTCCCTCTCCCTCTCCCTCTCTCCCTCTCTCCCTCTCTCCCTCTCTCCCTCTCTCCCTCTCCCTCTCCCTCTCCCTCTGCCTCTGCCTCTGCCTGCCACCACATCTAGAACCACTAGATGGCGGTGATGAGCTGGCTCCTACTTGCAGTACTCTGCTTGGAAAAGGTTTCCAAACAGAACAGGTGGAGAGGGCCAGAGTGATAGCACAGTGCTAGGGCTTTGCCTTGCATGCGGCCCATCCAAGATGGACCTCGGTTCGATCCCCGGAGTCCCATATGGTCCCCCCAAGCCAGGGGCGATTTCTGAGCACATAGCCAAGAGTAACCCCTGAGCGTCACTGGTTGTGGCCAAAAAAGAAAAAAAAAAGGAACAGGTGGAGAGAGGTCAGGCAGGTAAAACAGAACACGGGCAGTTCCCATTCTGTACATCTGCTTCTAAGAGTGGACGTAATTCTTCCAAAGGTACATGACGGGGCTGGCAGGGGTTCAAGGCCTTGCAGTACCTGCCCTGGGTTCTGGCTTCAGCATCACACGGTCCCCCATGGAATGATCCAAATCCTGTTCACCCAAATCCATCTTCAGATCTTTCCAATTCCTGGGGAGAAAATGGAGAGACTGCTATGATGTGAAGTGAAGAATGACTTCAGGTTCTGGGCGAATGAGTCTGACCAGCACAGTTAGAGTCACGGTAACAGAAGGCGGGAAAAATACTGTTCCTGAGGCAACATCAGATCAACCAGGGAAAGAATTGGTTTGGTTTTGTGGGTTGTTTTATTGGGGGGGGGGGGTTTTCTGGAGAGACGTGGGAATGCCATTTTCTCTTTTCTGTTTCTTGTTAGGGTACACCCAATGTTTTTACCTTGTGTTGTAACTATTAGTAAGAAAAAAAAAAAGAAAACAGCATGACATCCCTGAGGTGAACGTGGGGAGGGCATGAAGTGGGGAAGGCATTTGCCTCTCACGTGGCCAGCCCATGTTTGGTCCCCAGCATCCAAACACCATCAGGAGTGATTATTGAGCACAGAGCACAGAGCCAGGCAGCTCGCCAGCTAGGTAACCCAAACACTAAGCAGAACGAAATTTAAGAATATTCTCGAGGGCCAGAGTGATAGCACAGCAGTAGAGTGTTTGCCTTGCATGCAGACAAGCCAGGATGGACCTGGGTTCAATCCCCAGCATCCTATATGGTCCCCTGAGCCTGCCAGGAGCGATTTCTGAGTGCAGAGCCAGGAGTAATCCCTGAGCATTGCCAGGTGTGGCCCCAAAACCAAAACCAACCAAGCAAACAAAAGAACAGTCACAAGAATCTCTAACCTGATTCTTGTCCCAGGTCTATAGTGTTTCAGCTTCCTCCGGGCCCCAGCAGAATGGCCCCCTTTGAGCACGTCTTTTTTTTTTTTTTGGTTTTTCGGGCCACACCCGTTTGATGCTCAGGGGTTACCTGGCTAAGCGCTCAGAAATTGCCCCTGGCTTGGGGGGACCATATGGGACGCCGGGGGTCCTTTCTTGGCTAGCGTTTGCAAGGCAGACACCTTACCTCTAGCGCCACCTCACCGGCCCCTTGAGCACATCTTTTCATAGCTCCACATCTGTGTGTGTAGAACAGGCACTAAGAGCAAATAGAATGTTCTTCAAATGAGAGCCAGGGGGAGCCCAAGAGCCAGTTTGCTCAGAGTCCCTGCTCTGTGGGAATCAATGCCCAACTATCAGTTCTTTTCTTCTAATTATTTTGTTTTTTGTTCAATTTTAAAGCCACACCTGGTGTTACTCAGGGCTAACTCCTGGCTCTGCACTCAGAAATCACTCCAGCCTGGGCTCAGGGGACCCTTGAGATGCTGAGGATCGAACATGGTTGCCTGCTTGCAAGGCAAATGCCTTCCCCGCTGTGCTACTGCTCTGGCCCTAGTTGGTTCTTTTCTTAAACTTAAGGCCTTCGTGGTTCAAATCCCGGTGTCCCATACGGTCCCCCGTGCCTGCCAGGATAGATTTCTGAGAACAGAGCCAGGAGTAACCCCTGAGTGTCGTTGGATGTGACCCCCCCCCCCCAAAATAAACAAGGCTTTCATTTCCTCAGCAGACCCAGGGGTTCCCCCTTTCTGTGCAGGGGGAGGCCCTGTTTGCTCTCTCCGGGTCTCTTGTAACTATACGATACCCCCTTTCTGTAGTGCTCTGATACTAGATTTGTGAGAAAATACCCAGCACAGACAGAAGAGAAGTGGGTGCTGTAACCTCCCCGTGGTTCCCTGCACAGCACCCCAGCTTCCCGGCAGGCACTGCCTGGTCACTCCTGGGGGATTCTGGGGGGACCAGGCCCGAAAGGGTTTTCTCAGCAGGGACTACTTGCCTACCCCAGCTTCCCAGCAGGCTCTTGCCTGGTCCCCCCTGGGGGAGTCTGGAGGGAGTCTGGGGGGTTTTCTCTGCAGGTGCCACTTGCAGTGGTAACTGGTCACCACTAGGTGGAGCCATGGCACATCTGGGAATCCCTGTGGGTTCAGAACTTGAACCTGTGGCCCAGCCAAGAGGGACCAAACGCTTCCCTGTGGACCCTCTCCCTGCCTTCTTCTGCAACACGATTTTAGCCCTTCGGGAGCGTCAGAGATTTCCTGCACGCCAGGCCTTCGTTCTGCTGCTACCTGTCTTCACCCAGCCCTTGCTCTGCTGTACTGATGAGTATCAGTAGGAGCGCAAGATCCCTTTTCATCTCTAGCAAAACAAGCCCGCCTGTGGGCGAACTGTCACTTTTCCATTTTAGGGCACAGCAGCCTGGGTCTCTTCAAGTTAGTACAGTGTTTCTACATTGGCTTGGGCTGAGCCGACGTGGTTTCACTCGCCTGCACTGGCTCCCACTTGGTCCTAACAATTGTCTTGGCTTCTTAAGACTTAGGTTTGGATTTTGTTTTTTCCCTTTAAACAGGTCATGTGTGTTCCTGGATAACCGTTCGGTTTCTGTTCAGGGAACAGTGTGATTTAAGTCTCCTACCGGGTGATGGAAAGCTATTCCCTGGCTAGAGGAATGCTGTGGATTTTATTTTATTCAGTTGTTTGTTTGTTTATTGGTTTGGGGACCACACCTGGCAGCACTCAGGAACTACTCCTGGCTCTGCACTCAGAAATCGCTCCTGGCAGAAATTGCTCAGGGGACCAGATGGGATGCTGGGAATTGAACCTGAGTCCATCCCAGGTCAACCACGTGCCAGGTAAACACCCTACTGCTGTGCTATTGCTCCTGGCAGGCTTGGGGGTGGGGGGGCCATATGGGATGCCGGGATTCGAACCACCTACCTTCTGCATACAAGGCAAACGCCTTACCTCCATGCTATCTCTCAGGCCCCTTATTAATTTATTTTGGTTGACCTTGGTAGCCAGTTGAAACACTGCAGTCTGTTGAGTCCATTAGTTCCATAGAAGAAAGGTTGGTAGGTTGAATATGGTTTTGTTTTTTATTTGGGTTTGTTGTTGTTGTTGTTTGTTTTTGGGTCACACCTGGTGATGTCAGAGGCTTTAGAGGTTACTCTTAGCTCTGAGCTCAGAAACCACTCCTGCTTTTCTCTGCTGAGCCTGCCTACACGCCAAGACTATAACCTCTTCAGGACCCACACCCGGTAAGATGTCCTCACCCAACGCACATGGGGCCAATTCCTGCCGTGATTGGATACCCAGAGACTTATAAACCATGGCGGCCTTGCTCTCTGCCTTTTCTCTGCTGAGCCTGCCTACACTATAACCTCTTCAGGACCCACACCTGAAACTCGGCCGCTCCGCTTCGCGGCTGCGCTTATCTTGTAACCCCTGAATTCCATTTCTGCACATTTTAAGAAGCAATCTACAGCCTTGCGAATGGAGTAATTTTGCAGTACACCCCCATATTTACAGAAATCAAGATGGCTCCTCTAATAATCTAAAAAGTAGGAAACAAATAGGTATCCTCTCAAATAAGAAGTTTAGAGTAGAATTATGGAAAATGTTCAGGGAGCTCAAAAAAAAAAAAAAAAAGCATCGATAAACTTGACTGGAGCAAAATTAAGCATCAAGAAGATTTGTCGGGGCCGGGCGGTGGCGCTAAAGGTAAGGTGCCTGCCTTACCTGCGCTAGCCTAGGACGGACCGCGGTTCGATCCCCCGGCGTCCCATATGGTACCCCAAGCCAGGAGCGACTTCTGAGCGCATAGCCAGGAGTAACCCCTGAGCATCCGGGTGTGGCCCAAAAACCAAAAAAAAAAAAAAAAAAAAAAAGATTTGTCAACTGAAATTAGAAATTTTCACACTGAACTAACAGATCAGAAAAACTGAGCTTACCGAGGCCCTTATTCCTAGCCTGAAGAATGCTGGGAGGCTTGGCAGGCCCCCAGCCGTCCTTGTCTTTTTCCCCTGACTCCAGGCCTTCCCTGGGTGCCAGCTCAGATGGCCAGAAGTGAGTTCAGGTGGACTCTTTTTTTTTTTTTTTTTTTGGTTTTTGGGCCACACCCTGTGACGCTCAGGGGTTACTCCTGGCTATGCGCTCAGAAGTTGCTCCTGGCTTCTTGGGGGACCTTATGGGACGCCGGGGGATCGAACCGCGGTCCGTCCTAGGCTAGCGCAGGCAAGGCAGGCACCTTACCTCCAGCGCCACCGCCCGGCCCCCAGGTGGACTCTTAATGGTCTTCAGGTTCCCCCCTCCCTCCGTACTCCAGGGGGGGAGGTGTATGGGGTGGATTTCGGGCAAACATTTGGCTTCCGATTTCCTCCTTGATTCTGGAGACCAGCTCTTGCCAGGTATGGGGTTTGGGGAGGCCCCATACCAGAGCCTTTCTCCCTAGCCTCGGGAGTGCTGGGAGGCTTGGCAGGCCCCCAGCCATCCTTGTCTTTTTCCCTGACTCCAGGCCTTCCCTGGGTGCCAGCTCAGATGGCCAGAAGTGGGTTCAGGTGGACTCTTAGTGGTCCCCAGTTTCCCCCCTCCCTCTGTACTCCAGGGGGGGAGGTGCATGGGGTGGATTGCGGGCAGACATTTGGCTTCCGATTTCCTCCTTGATTCTGGAGACCAGCTCTTGCCAGGTATAGGGTTTTTCTCCTCTGGACTTCAGTTTTTCCCTGGGCACCGGTCTAGGTGGACTCTATAGGGGTCAACAGGCTTTCCCCCTATCTCTCCCTACACTAATGGGAATGCACTCTGGGAGGAGGGCAGGCTGATCTAGCACTGGTTTATGTTGGGACAGTCAGTGGAAATTTTTTTCTTTGTTTTCATATTGATAGTATTGTGTGCATATATTCTATATATCCATCTTGTATTGGGACCTTGATACTGCCCTACAAAGCTCATTTCTAATATTTTACTGCCTCAGTCCCAACCCTTACTTCCCCCCATCCTCCCATGTAGGTGCAGCTAATGACATGAAGCTCACCACATAGAGTGATAAGTGCAGCTAGAGAAATAACTACCCTGAAAACTATCCTAACAATGTGAATGAATGAGGGAAAAAGAAAGCCTGTCTCGAGTACAGGTGTGGGTGGGGTGGGGAGTAGGTAGATCCGGGAAATTGGTGGTGGGAATCCTGCACTGGTGAAGGGGGGTGTTCTTTACATAACTGTAATCATACAACTATGATTATATTTGTAATCACGGTGTTTAAATAAAGATAATTAAAAAGAAGAAGAAGAAAAGAAACCACTCCTGGCAGGCATCTGTATGTGATACTGGGGATTAAAACCAGTTAAGCCGTGTACAAGGCAAACACCCTCCCCACTATACTATCACTCAGGCCCCTTGTGTCAGGTCGAATTTTGGTTTTTGGTTTTTGGGTCACACCCAGCAGCGCTCAGGGGTTACCCCTGGCTCTATGATCAGAAATCGCTCCTGGCAGGCTCAGGGGAGGTAGGTCGAATTTTTAAGAAACTGAATAACTCCAGATACTCCTCATGGAATAAAGAGCATTTTAGGGAGGGAGGGAGGGAGGGAGGGAGAGAGAGGGGAGAGAGTTTGGGTTCAACCCCTGGAGTCCTACATGGTTCACCAAACACTTCCAGAAGTGATTCCTGAGTACAGAGCCAGGAACCAGTCCTGAACACCGCATGGGTGTGCCCCCCCCAATAATAAAAACAAAACAGCATGTTCATAGCCTGAGCTGTGTTTGCATCTCCCCAAGGGCCAGAGTCTGTCAAGCATCTCCATTTGCAAATTCACTGTTTGGGCTCTCTTCCCCCTTCCCTTTTGAACTTGGGGTGTTTTCTTCTGACCTGTAAGACATCTTCAAATTGGGACATAAGGTCAGAAGTTACATGTAGGTGGCCCGCCATCACTCAGGTTTGTGGAGCGGCTTTCTGGGCTCCTCCAGTGAGTGGCTGGCTGAAGAAACAGCGGCACATCAGGGCACAGAGTTTCGTTCAACACAGAGAAGAAATGTTTCCACCAGCTAGAGCAAGACTTCCAGGGAACCCAAGGCACATGGCTGAGTGCAAAGGCTCTGCAACTGTGGGAATTCTGACAGCCTCAGTGGTTGCCAGGGGCCAACGGGATAGGGGTGTGGACAGGCCGAGCTCAGAGTATTTCCTCAGCTCCCCCAAATGCTCTGGGGCTTGGCGGGAAGCCTGCAAGTGTGAGTCAGAGTCCAGCAAAGGCGCGAGGTCAGGAGCGACCCGTCCTGTGAACAGTGAACTAAACACGATAAGAGCAAACCTTTCCAGATGATGAAATTAGGCCATGTGCAAACCGTGTGAAAAACATGAAGGAGGTTTGGGGAGAAAACGAAAGTGTGAAGTACTATGTGTGAAAGAGAAACTCGGAAACATCCAGAACTCAGCCAGGGTGAAAGGAAGGAAAGGAACCAGGTTCACGGGGCCTGGTGGCTCACTGGTCAGCCTCCCTGTGCGAGGCTCACAGGCCGGCGTTGCTGGGGTCTAACTCAGGGTTTTATGCGTTAAAGACGTGTGTGCCCGTGATCCCTCAGCATGTGCTTCCTTGGCTCAGCTCCTGTCACTTTTTTTTTATTTTATTTTTTGTTTTGTTTTTGTTTTTGGGTCACACCTGCCAGTGCTCAGGGGTTACTCCTGGCTCGACGCTCAGAAATCCTCCTGGCAGGCTCGGGGGACCATATGGGATGCCGGGATTCGAATCACCATCCTTCCTTCATGCAAGGCAAATGCCCTACCTTCATGTTATCTGTCTGCCCCCACCCCCTTTTTTGATCCTGTCACTTTTAAACAATAATCTGAGTAGATAAAATTCTATGCTGTTAGTCAAGTGACACCACCATATAGGGCCAGTCCTATTTCCATCCTCAGCATTCCATATAATTCTCTGAGCACTGCCAGGAGCGATTCCTGAGCACAGTAGTAACCCCTGAACAAGGCTGAATGTGACCCCAAAATTAAAACAAAAGCAACAAGAATTCTAGGCAGCTGGCCCA
Source organism: Suncus etruscus (assembly GCF_024139225.1). Taxonomy (NCBI): domain Eukaryota; kingdom Metazoa; phylum Chordata; class Mammalia; order Eulipotyphla; family Soricidae; genus Suncus; species Suncus etruscus. Next base: position 115,197,774 of record NC_064855.1, read on the forward strand.
GAAAGTAGTACAGCTGAGTGTTTGCCTTACATGTGGCCAGATTGGGTTTGATCCCGGCAGCCCCTAGGGCCTAGGATCTCCTGAGGCCCTCCAGGAGTGCCCCCACTGAGTGCAGAGCCAGGAGGAAGCCTTGAGCACCGCCGGGCATGGCCCCCAAACAAAGATTGTAGGCAGTGGCTCCTTATCAGTATTTTAATAGAATCGCGGGGCCCATCTCCTCTGGGTCTTTGCGAAATCTAAGGTAGATCTTGGCCCGGCATTTCTCAACCACTCTGATATCTTTCCGAATTAACCCACCCTGGCTTTCAAGATCTCATTGAAGTGTTGATGATTTCTTTGATCTGATCTGTGGGCCTCCCTCCCAGCCAGACCAGAGGTATCTGCTGGGAGCCCCACCACTTCCTCGAATGGAACCCATCTGTGCTGAGGCCTACTCCCAGCCCTCCCACCCCCAGCCCTTCCCACCCACTGTGGATCCTTCCTTGTTTCCTTTTCCTTCCCGCTGACTCGCTTTTCCCATTTCCGCCAAACCCTCGTTGCTCGGTCGGTTTCACAATTACTGTTTCCTTCCATGCCTTCTGCTCTCGTGTTTCTGGCATTTGCTCTTGCTGTTTCTGACCCACAGGTGCCAGTGCGGGTGATATTGGAGGGCAGTCTATGTGCCCCCAATTCAGCCACATCCTGACTGGCCTCTGGTGGCCTTGCTCCTCCCTCCCCACGCTGCTGTGTCTGTGTCCATGCAGAAGAAGCCTTTGGCTCGCCTGCTTGGGTCCCCCCACACTCAGGAGGGGCTGCTTGGATCTTGGCAATTTGGGGGGGACAGCAGGAAGCAAGCGTGGGGTACCTACCTTGCAGCACTGTCATGGATTGTTGTTCCTCATGTCTCTTGTGATCTTGTGTTTCCATGTGACATGGAGCATTGGGCCTGTCAGCTACTAGCCTTTTTTAATGGTCATTTTGGGACCACACTGAGCTGTACTCATGCCTCACTCCTGGCCCTGGAAGCCTGAATAGTTCCAGGAATTGGACCCAGGTTGGCGTGTTGGAGGCAAGGGCTAAAGTCTCTGGACTTGCCATCGTGTCTCTCTCTCTCTCTCTCTCTCTCTCTCTCTCTCTCTCTCTCTCTCTCTCTCTCTCTCTCTCTCTCTCTCTCTCTCTCTCAAATTTGTACCTTTTGACCTCCTTTTGGGCTTTCTTGGTCTCTGTCATCCTCAATACCACTATTTTTGGATCTTGTTCCCATCCCACTCCTCCTGTTCACCCATCCTGCCCCACAGACCCTTGGCTGAACTGCAGCGATCACCAGGCCAGCGAGCCCTCATGCTCAGGCTCTTCTTGTCGGCCACCTGAGGACAACAGCAGGACCCCTAGTGCCCAGCGCCTGGGCTGGCCACTCATCACTCATCCCAGGTCCTGAGTCTGCCCTGAGATGCCTTGGGTGATGGCCTGGAGGGAGTCGGTGGAGGGCTGTCTGTGCGTCCTGGTCGGCCTCACACCGCAGCTGTGTGGCACGATCCTGGTACTGCCATGGGCCCTTTAACTGTTGAAGGGGCTAGGCTGTTTCTCACTTTGGGCTGATGCTGTGAGCACCCTCAAGCCTGACTTTGGGGGTGCATGTGTGTGTGTGTGTGTGTGTGTGTGTCTGCATCTTTCTGTGGCAGAGAGGAGACGGGTGGATGGACATGTGTGTGGCCCAGCTTCAGCTCCAGGAGCAATTACTGGTGTGGTTCGGGAATGGGGAGCACTTGGAGCATTGCCTGCAAGGGTGTCGGCCCCATCCCTCAGGCCTGTGGGATGCATCCCAGCAGACCTTTCCGCCTCGGTCGGTCCCTTTCCTCAGGCTGCTTACGGTCTCAGAGCTGGGACTGGGCTTCAGCGGGTGGCAGCCAGGTCCCCGCCATCCTTCCTTGCTGCCCTGTAGAGTCGGTTCCGAGGTTTCCATTGGCCTGTCCTTGATAGGACTTAGAACCTTCATTTGAAAGATTCCCACTTCTGGGCAATAGCACAGCAGTGGGTAGGGCTTTTGCCTTGCAGGGGACCGACCCAGGCTCGATCCTCATCCCATATGGTCCCCTCAAACACTGCTAGGAGTAATTTTGAGTACAGAGCCAGGGGTAGCCCCTGAGTGAGACTGGTTGTGGCCCCCAAAATAACAAAACAAAACAAAACAAAATTCCTGTTGTCTTTGCTTTACACATACACACAAACACACACACACACAACTCTCTCTCACACACTCTCTCTCTCTCTCTCTCTCTCTCTCTCTCTCTCTCTCTCTCTCTCTCTCTCTCTCTCTCTCTCTCTCTCTCTCTCTCTCTCTCTCCCTCCACTGAAGTTCTCATTTCCTGCACTAATTCTGTGTTTCTGCCAAGTTCCTTCCAACTTCTTGGTTCTCGGTTTGGATGTTAGGGGCTTTCCTCAGGGTCCCTGAGGTCTGAATTATTTATATTTAAGTGGGAAACACAGGTCATGCCAGAGGTCCCGGGCCTGGCTGGCTCTGTGAGTCTGAGTTGCATCTGGACCTTTGGATCTTTTTCTTCCTCAAGAACTGTCAGAGACCCCAGAACACTGCCCACAGCTGCCTGCTCGCCTATCAGGTTTGAGTCTGGGCATCTCCAGTTCGTGTGCGAATCCCAGTGTAGATTGTCCTGAGGGCCCACTGCGGGCCTGTCACTGTTGTCCAAAGTTGTGTCTGACTCCCAGTGACACAGTGGTTTTTTCTCTCATCTATTCCCTTCCTGCCGTGGCTAGTTCTCCTGGCCTCATCTCTATTATCTCTGGGGATTCTCCTCTTATAGTGTTTCTGTCTTCCTGTCCCACAAATGCATGTCCTGTCTGTCTTTCTGTCCGTCCCTCTTCCTCAACTCGATCAGAAGTGATTTCTGCTCAGTCCGTTGATGTCCTTATGCAGTAGGATGGGTCTCGGAGCTCCTGGCCTCACTCAAGGTCCCTGTCACTCTGATCACCAGACTCCTTATTGATTGTAACTCAACCCCCTTCCCTTTTTGGGGGGTGGGGTGGGGTGACCCACCACTGTGCTCGACTTACTCCTGTGTCTATTCAGGGATCACTCCTTGTGTTGCTCAGGGGACCCTGTGGAATAGAGGATTGAACCCGGCGGGCCCTCCCCACTGTGCCATTGCTCTGCCCCCCCTCCCTTTTTAAGCCTTGCCTTAGTATTCGGAGAAGTGGGTGGAGTCCTGGTCTGTGGAAAATGCTCTGGCACCTGAGCCGCCCTCTTTGCCCAGTGGCCCTGGCAAGGTGTGCACTTTTGCTGAGGCCTCCTGCGGTGTCGGAGTTGGATCCGAGCTGGAGAAGTGTAGCCTGACCCCATCCCCAGTGCGCCAAGGGTGGGGGCTATGCTTCCCTGGTCTGTGGTCCTGGCCTGCGTGAGCCGTTGGGATGCTTTAAGGGAAGTGGTATTGTGGGCAAAGTCCTCACCAAGTGACAGTTGCTTGGTTTCTAAATTATTGGCCTTTATGCCTTGAACCTGAGGTTAATCGTTCAATGTCACAATAAATAATCACATTGGGCCCGGAGAGAGAGCACATTTGCCTTGCAAGCGGCCAACCCGGGAAGCACCTGGTTCCATTCCCAGCACCCATATGGTCCCCCAGCCTGCCAGAGGCAATTTCTGAGTGCAGAGCCAGGGATGACCCGAGTGCCACTAGTGTGGCCCAACAACCAATCAATCAATCAATCAATCAATAAAGTTTAAAAGTAAGAAAATAATCACAGCCCGAGTGAAGAATCCAGGCCCTGACTAGTAAAATGATATTATCATCCTGGTCTTATTCTCTCAGGAGTGTGGGGGGGGGGGGGTTTCAGGGGATCCAGGGGTTCCAGGCAGTTCGCAGGCCACCAGCCAGAAGGGAAGAGTCAGTGTTCAGCCCTGAGGACATGGCTTCCGTGCTAGGGACCCGCAGGCCATGCCAGTGGTGCTGGTGACTGAGACTGTCTCTGGCAGTCCTTGGGGGACCTTCCCTTGGTGCTTGGGATAGAACTGATGTCCGCTGCATTCACTGCAAGCTTTACTCTCCCTGATAGCTCTGCAGCCCCCAAAGCAAGGGAGGTAGCAACAGAGGTAGAGGAGGTAGAGGGGTCAGGACAAGGGTGGTGTGGGTGAGTTGGGCCAGGACCACAGGGTGCATTGGCTGCTCAACAGGTTTGGTGTACACACACACACACACACACATGCACACACGCACACACACACACACATACACACACACCTATTTTGAATAAAGAATAAAAGGTGGGGCCGGGAAGGTGGCGCTAGAGGTAAGGTGTCTGCCTTGCAAGCGCTAGCGTAGGACGGATCGCGGTTCGATCCCCCGGCATCCCATATGGTCCCCCCAAGCCAGAGGCGATTTCTGAGCGCTAAGCCAGGAGTAACCCCTGAGCGTCAAACGGGTGTGGCCCAAAAACCAAAAAAAAAAAAAAAAAAAGAATAAAAGGTGCTGCCTGGGTTAAGGGGAGGAAGCAGCAAGGAAGCATAGGACATGATTTAGGCAGACATGGTGCAGAGGCTGCATGTGGCAGGCAAGGCCTTGGAATAAAAGCCAGCTGACTCCAATGAAACTTTAACTACTTGTGAATTATTTATCCTACATCTTCAGGCCAGACCTGCCTACTGAAAGGGCTAGAGGTTCAGTGCCAAGGGAGTCCTCACCCTACACATGAACTCTATACTTTATATTTTATAATTAAATCTACAGGTGTTGGGAGCACCTCTCTCCTTTCATCCCATCTTACCAGCAGGCCTGTATGACTCTGACCTGTAAAGAAAAGTTCTCAGGGGAGACCTAGCAAGCTGCCAGGCAGCACTGACCTTAGCGCAGAGCTGGGGTTTCGGGGATGGATCATTCCATGCCCAAACCACAACACCTGCTGGTCACAAGCTGATTATTATTTTTGTGTGTAGTGTTGGTTTTGCGGAATGTTGCTTTGACGGGGAGGGGTGCTGGTCCACACCTGGAGATGCTCAGGGCTTACTCCTGGCTCTGCAGTCAGAAATCACTCCTGGAAGTACTATGGGATGCTGGGAATCTAACCCGGGTCAGCCACGTGCAATCACTCCAGCCCCAATGACAAACATTCTACTCTGACTTTGCTGCTGTTAGCAGCTTCCTTTGGCATATAGCTGTCCACTCACCTCACTCCTCCTCTCCCTGCTTCATCTCTCCTCCCTGCCTTCCTTTTCTCCCTGCCTCACCCCCATTCTTCTCCACTTACTCCCACCTCTGTGCCTCCCAGTGACACCTATTTGTAGGGGGTTTTACTCACCTGTGCTAAGCGTTGGTGCCCGTAGTGTGGACTGTTGGCAGTGGCATCTCTGCTGAGAGAGATAAGGGCCCAGTGAGCAGTCCTGATGCCAGAGCTTCAGGCATACCTCTGGTCACTCACTTCTCACTGACACATCTCCACAGGCCAGCGGCAGTCTTTTGGAATGTGATGTACCCTCTGAGCATCTTAGACACAGATAAGCATACAGCAACTTTTCTCTCTCTGCTTCACCTAAGGAGAAGCTTCTTGGAATGGGAGGTCAGTGGAGGCTCTGGTAGCATGACCATGGGGTGGTGGAAGAAAGGGTAAAGGTTGGGTTGGCATATGTGTGGAGGTGATAGACGAGTAGGTGGGGGTAGATAGACAGATGGTGGCTAGGTAAAGGAAGATGGATAGATGGCACAGTGGGTGGATGATAGATGGAAGGTGAATGGGTAGTTGGTGGGTGGGTCATGGAGAGATGAACAAAATTAAATGGATGATGGGTAGATGGATGGGTGAGTGGGGAGATGGATGAATGGGTGGGTGGGTGGGAGGGTAGATAGAGGGTGAGTGGATGGGTGGATGAATAAAGGGAGGGTAGATGGTGATAGATAAATGGGTGATGGGCAGATGTACTGATGGTGGCTAGATGAAGAAACCAGGATGGATCGATGGATGGATGGATTAATGGATGGATCAATGGATGGGTGGGTGGGTAGGTGGATGGATGGATCAATGGATGGATCGATGGATGGGTAGGTGGGTAGGTGGATGGATGGTGGGTAGATGATAGATTGAAGATAAATGGATAGGTAGACGGGGGATGGTCTGTAGAGGGACTGACAAATGATGAATGAATGGATGATTAATTAATGAATGTGTGGATGGATCGGTGAGTGGATGGTAGATGGATAGGTGAGTAGATGGATACGTGGGTGAAGGGAGTGTGGATACATGGGTAAAGAGTAGATAGTGATAGATAAATGGGTGGTGGATAGATGGATGGATGGATGGTGGCTAGATAAAGGAAGATGGATGTGGATGGTAGATAGATGAATTATTGAAGATGAATGGATAGATGGTAGATGGATGGACAGACGGACGGATGGATTGTCAGTGGATGGATTGATGGATAAATGGGTGGATGGGTAGGTGAGTGGATGCATGGGTACATCAGTCGGTAAATGGATAGTGGCTATATCATGGTGGCTGTATATTAGATGAGTGGTTAAATAAAGAAATAAACATGAGGGGCCGGCGAGGTGGCGCTAGAAGTAAGGTTTCTGCCTTGCAAGCGCTAGCCAAGGAAGGACCTCGGTTCAATCCCCCGGCGTCCCATATGGTCCCCCAAGCCAGGGGCAATTTCTGAGCGCTTAGCCAGGAGTAACCCCTGAGCATCAAATGAGTGTGGCCCGAAAAAAAAAAAATCAAAACAAAACAAGAAATAAACATGGTATTGTTCTGGCTTCATTTCCCTCCTTAGGTTTGAGCAATTGCAGTTCCCCCACTCCATGGACTCCTGTCTCCTGTGCTGTTCCCTGACCCTAACTTGATCCCTAAAGGAGGGTTGTTGTTTTTTTTTTGGGGGGGGGGAGGGCTGCCGTGCCTAGCTCAGAGAGCCCAGGCCTACTCACAGTGGTTCTCAGCCAACCTGGAGGCTGAGAATGAGAGGCCGCTCTGACCCTGCGGTATTGGGACCTAACAGGGTCACCTGGTGGTGTCAGGGATGAGCCGGATCGGCCACATTCCCACAGTCACCCCAACAACTGGACTAGCTGCCCATGGCCTCCTGCCCTTCTGTACCATTCTGTTAATCCCTGCTCCCTCGTGTTTCCCCCCCCAGCAGAGCTGCAGGCAGCCTGTGTCCCCCCTCCACTGTACTTCCCACCCCACCTCCCACCCTCAGCTACCCTGACTCACTGGCGTTTCCTCCTCCAAATTGGCTGATGCCGCAGTTCTGGGCAAAGCTGTGCGCTTCCCTCCTCACCGCTGGCCCAGCTCCCCTCAATCACTCCTTCCTCTGCACACCATGTGGCTGGGGTAGAGGGACATAACAGTGCCACTGTGGTCAGTGACAGCTCACCTAGCCGGGCACGCCCTCCTCCCCATTCCGCCCACAGCTTCCCTCCCAGCAGCTTGGGGAGTGAGGGCGACCTGTGCTTCAGAGCCCCAGAAACAGATCCAACATTTGTTCCTCTCTAAGTTTTTATTCAGTGGTGGCTTGGGGCCACATTCAGGGCCACATTTGGCAGTACGGGGTCATCTCTCATTGATGCTGCATGCAAGGGGAGAGGTGCACCCTCTGCTACTGAGGGACCCTGCAATGCTGGGGATTAACCCCGGGCTCTTGGACGCAAAGCTCATGCTTTTATCACCCCCACTTTGTTTTTTTTGTTTTTTGTTCTGTCTTGTTTTTTTTTAGTGTTTGAGTCACACCCAGCAATGCTTAGGGTTTACTCCTGACTCTACGCTCAGAAATTGCTTCTGGCAAGCTCGGGGGACCATATGGGATGCTGGGATTCGAACCACCTTCCTTCTGCATGCAAGGCAAATGCTCTACCTCTATGCAGTCTCTTTGGCCCGTGTTTTGTTTTGTTTTGTTTCGTTTGGGGTTACTTCTGGCTCTGCATTCATAAATCACTTCTGGAAACTCTTATCCACTGCTGGTGGGAATGCCGTCTAGTTCAACCTTTATGGAAAGCGATATGGAGATTCCTCCAAAAACTAGAAATTGAGCTCCCATACGATCCAGCTATACCACTCCTAGGGATATACCCTAGGAACACAAAAAATACAATACAAAAATCCCTTTCTCACACCTATATTCATTACAGCACTATTTACAATAGCCAGACTCTGGAAACAACCAAGATGTTCTTCAATAGATGAATGGCTAAAGAAACTGTGGTACATATACACAATGGAATATTATGCAGCCGTCAGGAGATAAGAAGTCATGAAATTTTCCCATACATGGATGTACATGGAATCTATTATGCTGAGTGAAACAAGTCAGAGGAAGATAGACGCAGAATAGTCTCACTCATCTTTGGGTTTAAAAAAAAAAAGACATTCTTGCAATAATTTTCAGAGACAAAAGAGAGGAGGGCTGGAAGTTCCAGCTCACTACATGAAACCTACAACAAAGAGTGATGAGTGCAGTTAGAGAAATAACTACATTGAGAAATATACTAACAATGTTAATGAATGAGGAAAGTAGAAAGCCTGTCTAGAGTACAGGCAGGGGTGGAGT
>NC_064855.1:115208794-115286294 GCF_024139225.1 Suncus etruscus
GGGGGCCTTAAAAAATAGTGAGAATAGGGGCTGGAGCGATAGCACAACAGTAGGGCATTTGCCTTGCACTCGGCCGACTTAGGGCAGACCCTGGTTTGACTTCCGGCAACCCATATGGTCTCCTGAGGTTGTCAGGAACAATTTCTTTTTTTTTTTTTTTTTTTGGTTTTTGGGTCTCACCCGGCAGTTGCTCAGGAGTTACTCCTGGCTCCATGCTCAGAAGTTGCTCTTAGCAAGCACGGGGGACCATATGGGACACCGGGATTCAAACCGATGACCTTCTGCATGAGAGGCAAATGCCTTACCTCCATGCTATCTCTCCGGCCCCAGGAACAATTTCTGAGCACAGTGCCAGGAGTAGCCCCTGAGCACTGCTGGGTGTGACCCAAAAACCAAATAAATAAAAATAAATAAATAAATAGTGAAAAGAAATGATGGTCAGGCAGGAGGTTAAGGTGCCTACCTTGCAGATTTTTAGTTTGTTTTGTTTGGGTTTTGGTTTTGGTTTTTGGATCATACCCAGCGGCACTCAGGTTACTCCTGGCTCTGCAGTGCTCAGAAATCACTCCTGGAAGGCTCGAGGTACCATATGGGATGTGGGGAATCGAACTGGGGTCCATCCTGTGTTGGCTGCATACAAGACAAATATCCTACCGCTGGCCCTTACCTTGCAAGTTTTTGTCTTACCTGGGTTCAATCCCTTGAACTCTGTGTGGCTGGTCTGCTAAGCATGGCCAGGGCTGGTCCCTGAACTAGAAGGAAGTCCTGAGCACTGCTGAGTATGGCATAAACCCCTAACCCCCTCCCCAAATAAAGAAGCCAAGACAACTACAGCTCACTTAAAGGACAGCTACACGGAAAGAAAAAGCCGAGCAGACCCTCTGCAGTGTATATTTGGTGCTTCCTGCCTGGTCCACAGCCTTTCCCTTCCTCTGATCCACAAGGCGCCAAGGGTTTTGGTGATCTCAGAGCCCTTGATGCCAATGGCTGTTCTCTAGCAGTTTGGCCAGAGCCAGCCCCGAGCCTGCCTTCTGTGAGAAGGAAGAGAAGGTCGTGAGAAACGGTTACATCACCAGGGTCACCACCCCGATTGTCTGGATGGAGAGAGACCCACACCTGCCCTATCTGAGTCACAGCCCAAACGGACCTTGCCAGGAGCAGCAGGATTCACGCCACCTTTTAGTTTCAGGTCTCAAAAAAAAAAAAAAAAAAAAAAAGAATTCTTGGGGCCAGAGCAATAGCAGCACTGTGGGGAAAGTGTTTGCCTTGCACATGGCTCATCCAGGCTTGATCCTCAGCATCCCATATGTCCCCCGAGCCTGCCAGGTTGTAATTTCTGAGCACCACTAGGTGTGGCCCCAAAACCAAAATAAATAAATAAATAACTTTTTTTTTAAATCTCACGTTTTCACTTAAGCATGAAAACCATTTAGGTGATAAACTTAAGAAACTGGATATGGGGGCTGGAGAGATAGCATGGAGGTAAGGCGTTTGCCTTTCATGCAGGAGGTCATCGGTTCGAATCCCAGCGTCCCATATGGTCCCCCGTGCCTGCCAGGAGCAATTTCTGAGCATGAAGCCAGGAGTAACCCCTGAGCACTGCCGGGTATGACCCAAAAACTACCAAAAAAAAAAAAAAAAAGAAACTGGATATGTATTTTCTTTCCTGGCTCAAGTGCCACCAACATTAACGCCCAAGCTCGCCATTCACTATCAGATACAGACTTTACCACTCAAATCAGGAAAGTCCAGAAGAAGCACAGCCTGTCTGTTACGTGGGGACATTTTCTGAGGTGGAGATGGAGGAGGAGGAGGGAAGGAGAGGGGTGCCCCCTGGAATGAAGGAACTCTGCCTGCACCCGCTTTCTGAGCCATCCTCTCCATCTCACAGACTGGAGGAACTGGATCTCTGTGCCCTTGCTGGCTTTCATACTGCATAAAAGGGTTTCTGTATCCCATCAGGTCTTCAGAAGGGCCTACAGGAATGACAGGCGCTTCCGCCCTGGACCCCATGCCTTTTGTTGTGCTGTTGTGCCTTTGCTGTAGTTTCTCTCTCTGTTGACACCAGATGTTTCTTTATGAATCAGTAGAGTGGAAGTGGCAGCTTTCAGGGCCCTCTGCGTCTCGGTACATCAAAGGCATCGCTTTGCAGTAGAAATGATAAAGTCTTGCTTTACCCCTTTTCAGTGACTGTCCAGATTGTTGTCTTTCAAGCAGAAACAGAAGTCTACTCTGGGGTTTCAGTCCAGACTGGTGCCTAGCACTGGAGTGGTTGGTTTTCTGTACACCATTTTGTCTGGAAACGGTTCTCGTCTAGGGCCTGGGTGGACAGTTGAAGGGTTGTTTCATAGAAGGTTGAAATAATTGCAGTGATTTTCGTCTTAATGATTGTAAGAATAGGAGTCAGATAGCACAGCAGGGAGGGAGCCTGCCATGTAGGTGGCGGACTCAGGTTTTATCTCTGGCTTCCTGTATGGTCCCCCAAACCTTGCTTGGAATGACCCCTGAGTGCAGAGCCAGGAATAGACCCTGAGCACCACTGGGTGTGACCCCCCCCAAAAAAATTGTGAACTTAGGGGCCAGAAAGATAGCATACAGGGAGGGTGCTTGCCATGTATACTGCTGGTCTGGGTTCGACTCCTGTCATTCCCGCTGGTCCCCTGAGCACCCCCAGGAGTAAGCCCTAAGGATGGCCAGGTACGACCCAAAAACAAAACGAAATGAAACTTGTAAGATTATTCTCTTAATTGCAAGATTAAGGTTTCTGAAGATGCAGTACCATAAAAATAATATCCCGGGCCCTGAGAGATAGCACAGTGGCGTTTGCCTTGCAAGCAGCCGATCCAGGATCAAAGGTGGTTGATTTGAATCCCAGTATCCCATATGGTCCCCCGTGCCTGCCAGGAGCTATTTCTGAGCAGACAGCCAGGAGTAACCCCTGAGCACCGCCGCGTGTGGCCCAAAAAACAAAAAAACAAACAAACAAACAAAAATAATATCCCTCTCCAATTTTCTTGATAAATAACCATTAAAGCTTTTTTGGTTATTCTTTTGGGGTCATACCTAACAGTGGTGCTCTGGGCTTGTTTTCTTTTCTTGCTCTGTGCTCAGGCATCACTACTGGTGGGGCTCAGGGGACCACATGGGAATGCTGGGGATTGAACCCAGGTTGGTCATGTGCAAGGAAAACACATATACTAAAACTATATATACATATACTAAAATTGGAACAATCAGAAAAAAATTAGCATCCCTGTGCAAGGATGACACGCAAATTCATGAAGTGTTCCATAAAAAAAATTCAGGGGTTGCTCCCCCCTCCCCTCACTCTGGGGCATGGTGGGGGGAGTGGAGTTCCTCTCGATTTTTTATATATCTGTATAAATAAATAGGATTTTAATGGAGCTCCACCATGTTATCACTGTGTGATAGTCTGCCCCACCCTCCGCTACTCTGCCTCTATTTATTTCACTCTTTTGGAGTCCCACCCTGTGCCTCAGGTCCCATCCTGGTTCTTGTTTACAAGTCCCTACCCCTTGGATTGTACATGAACCCTGTCTCAATAAACCCTTTAGAGTAAAAATAATAATAATAATAATAATAATAATAATAATAATAATAATAATAATAATAATAATAATAGCTTCAGCCTACTACACTATCTCTCTAGCTCCTAGCAAATATTTCTTGTTTAGTTTTTTGTTTTAGGCCACACCTGACGATGCTCAGAGATCACTCCTGGCAGACTCTGGGACCATATGGGAAGCTGGGGATCAAACTCAAGGTACCATATGCAAAGCAAGGGCCCTACCCATTGTACTATCACACTGGCCCCTATCTGATTTTTTTTTTCCTTTAATGGGGGAAGTAATTCTTCCCAGCTCAGATAGCTGGAGCCATGTGAGGACGCAATGATGCCCAGGCCCTGGCCATGATGACAGCCTCAAAGGGCTGCTTCCTGTGTGCCTCAAGTGGAAGCCAAGTTTGTGCTAAGGGCCAGACACATTCCTTGTACCCCAACCTCTGATTTATCTCCCACCCAGTCCCCCAACTGCCCGACTCAGATGTGTTAGCATCTGCTCAGACCTTGGTGCTTAACCACTGGCATGTTCTCGGAGCATTGGCTGTTGGGTCGGTGCTGTGTCTGAGGCCACCCAGAATCAAAAGAAATCAAGCCACAGTCTCTAGCCCCAGTGGGAGACAGTCTCAGTTGGGACAACCAACTGAGTAATTCGTTGCCCACAGGCCCATGCGATGGCTGGTGGGGAGCTTCCCCGCTGCCTCACACCCTTACATAAGCAATCTGACATCCAGAATTACTTGAGCCCCAAAGGCATGGACCAGAAGCTTCATCAGACAAGATCCAGATTGCTGGTTCCCAGGCCAGCGTGTCCTTTATCTCCCTCTTTTTTTTTTTTTGGTTTTTGGGCCACACCCGGTAACGCTCAGGGGTTACTCCTGGCTATGCGCTCAGAAGTTGCTCCTGGCTTGGGGGACCATATGGGACACCGGGGGATCGAACCGCGGTCCGTCCAAGGATAGCGCAGGCAAGGCAGGCACCTTACCTTTAGCGCCACCGCCCGGCCCCCCTTTATCTCCCTCGTATCAGCTCATGGGTCGAAAGGAAGAGGCCTAAGTGGTGAGAAGGCAAAGCCACAGCAGAGAGGAGGGCAAGGGACGCTAGAAGAGGAAGAAGCAGGGTGAGAAGGGGAAGGGCAGGGGTTGCTCACCCCACTGGAGGTAAAGGGCACCTGGATCTCTCCCCTACACGCTGTGTCAGCTGGCTTTGCTCTCAGCAGCTTAGACCGGGTATTTAGCTGCCAGCCACACCAATGCAAGCAGAAAATTACCAAAGGGAGATAGCACAGTGAGAGGGTATTTGCCTTGCAAGTGGCCAATCCAGGAGATGTTGGTTCAAGTCCCAGCATCCCATATAGTCCCAGAATCTGCCAGGGGCAATTTTTGAGTGCAGAGCCAGGAGTAACCCCCAGTGCCGCTGGGTGTCACCCAAAAAGCAAACAAACAAAAAAATGACCAAAGGGTAATAGGAAAGAAAGATGCACCCCCCCAAAAGAAAGTCCCTACTAGCTAGGGAGTCAGAGGTCACAGCCCTCGAGGTCTGGGTGTGTGACAAAACACTGCCAAGGAGGAGACGGATGGCAGCCACGATGCTCTTTTCTCTGTGTTAGAAAATTTCAGGGATGGGGGCTGGAGCAGTGGCACAAGTGGTAGGGTGTTTGCCTTGTGTGTGCTTACCTGGGACAGACCAATCCCTGAACATCATCGGTGTGTGATTTTGCGTGTGGCCCAAAAAACAAAAAAAAAAGAAAAGAAAATTTCAGGGATGGTTTCGAAGTTGGGGTCACCTGCTACCTCCCCAGCCCTGTGAGATCAGGGGTGGCCGGAGACATGAGGGATGGACTCAAGAAGCCTCAGACTGCTAGGCTGGGCCACATGGTTCTTGGATTGGGGGCTAGGACACACCAAGTGGTACATGGGCATTTCTCTTCGCTCTTGGCTGTGTGGGGGTTCACTCCCAGTGGTTTTCTTCAAGTTCACCCTGCTGGGGCATCTCCCATGGTTGTCTGCCCCCTCGTTCCTGTAATAAGACCACAGGGGAAGGGCTCTGAGAAATCCTCACTTCATAATGGGCTTCAGGACAAAATCATCTTCAAAGAACAGGCCAGACTGAAACCCCACTGCATTGGACACCTCAGTGTCCCCTAGGCCCAGAAGCACCTTCGCACAAAGGACCACTTCCTTTGCCTTAACACCACACCCACGTGTACCATCGGTGGCTCACACCTAAAGGAGCCCAAGTTCTAGTGGGCAGCCCTACATGAGCCCAGAGATCTCTGCTTGGCCAGCAGAAGTGGGATGTTTCTGGGATGGAGTGTGTGTGTGTGTGGGTGTCTCGGATCCCCAGCCCCTACCCTGTTCAGTCATGTTACCTCCACCTTTGACATGTGTCACTTTATACCCCAATCCCTGACCTATTGGCCAGAAGAAATGACATTTTACATCTGCTTCCTAGGGAACTCGGGGCTGTTCTATGATCTCCTGCAGGAAGAGATCAAGCACCATGTTTAACAAGAGCAAAGCTCTTGAATGAATTGGAGAGAGGGTACAGAAGAGAGATCACTCGCCCTGTATACAACTGGCTTGAGTTTGATCTCTGGCATCCCATAGGGTCCCCAGAGTACCACCAGAAGTGCAGAGCCTGGAGTAAGCCCTGAGCATCGCCGGGGGGTGTGGCTTCAAAACAAACAAGCCTGCGACTTCTGACTTCCAGCTTCCCCACTGCATAACCTTGTGCATGACTCCCTCCATGTAGACCAGGAACTGTAACTACACAAGACTCAGCCCCCCCCCCCCCCGACTCTGGTGCAAGTGTTGGTGTGTTTCATTGGTATGGCTGTTCCTGGCAGTCAGCACCCACACCCTTGTCACCGTCTTTGGTTCTGTCCTTTCCAGATTCATTTCCGTTGAGCCCCTGAAAGCAAGGCCCGTGTTGGCCGACTGCTGCAGAGCAATGGGAAGGAACTTAAGCTTTGGCTGTGCAGTGCTGGTGTCTGGATTAGGGTGATGATGATGGCAATGGTGATGGCGATGGTAGTAGTGGTGGTGATGATGAAGATGATGATTCTGGGCAGAAACCTCAAGGAGCATCCTCTGGGAAGGGCCATGGTGGGGGAGACGACCAAGTCTTGAGTTTCCGTGGTAATCAGGAGCCAGGCATGAAAACACTGCACTAAACTCCCATATGTTGGGAAAATGTTTTCCAGGCTTAGGAAGCCCCCAGAAAATGGAGAGACATGACCACCCCACTCCTGGGTGCCTGGATTCTAGGGTATGGAGCTTCCATGTTGCTGTTCCCTTCTGCCTTTATGGCAGTGTTTCTCTCAAGCAATGGGGGAACATCTAGCATTGCCCATCAGTGCTCAGAAAAGTGAGGGAAGCTAGAGTAATAGTACAGCAGGGAGGGCCAGAGCAACAGCACAGCAATAGGGTCTTTGCCTTGCACGCAGATGCCCAGGATGAACCTGGGTTCGACTCCCGGCGTCCCATATGGTCCCCCAAGCCAGGAGTGATTTCTGAGCGCATAGCCAGGAGTAATGCCTGAGCATCACTGGGTGTGGCCCAAAAAACAAAACAAAACAAAAATAGTCTAGCAGAGAGAGTGCTTGCCTTGCATGCGTTTGAGCTATAATCAATCCTCAGCATCCCTCACATCTCGCCAGGAGTGACCCCTGAGCATCACCAGGTGTGGCCCAAACAACAAACCAATAAACTTTTTTTTTTTTTTTGGTTTTTGGGTCACACCCGGCAGTGCTCAAGGGTTACTCCAGGCTCTACACTCAGAAATCGCTCCTGGTAGGCTCAGTGGACCACATGGGATGCCGAGATTCGAACCACCATCCTTCTGCATGCAAGGCAAATGCCCTCCTCCATCCTCCATGCTATCTCTCCAGTCCCACCAATAAACTCCTTTTCTTTTCTTTTCTTTTTTTTTTTTTTGGTTTTTGGGTCACACCCGGCAGCGCTCAGGGGCTACTCCTGGCTCTACACTCAAAAATCGCCCCCAGCAAGCTCGGAGGACCATTTGGGATGCCGGGATACAAACCACTGTCCCTCTGCAGGCAAGGCAAACGCCCTACCTCCATGCTATCTCTCTGGCCCCCACTGACCTAGGTTTGAACCAGGCAGCACACGGTCCCCCAGAAAACCCAGGAGTAAGCCCTGAAGCAAAAACCAAATCAGTAGAAAAAAGAAAAGTGGCAGGTGACAAAATCAGTCAATAATAGTTTCTTGGCAACTAGTCAAGCTTTTCATTGAAGAGCAGTTGGGGTTTTCTCTTGCAGCAATCCATGGCCTAGAGTTCAGTGTGGGACAGCTCCGTAGGGTTCAGAGACCTTGCACCCCTTTAGCTAAACCACCTCCAGCTCGTTCTCCTCCTTCCCTGTATAGCTCTAGGCAGAGGGTTGTTTCAGTCTAGGGGGGCTGAAAGGTGACCAGAATGGGCCATTTTAAGGACTAAATTAAGATCAGTGCTTCCCCTTTTTAAAACTGCCTGGTACTTTTTGGACTGACTTAGGTAGAAGTCACTGGCACAGCCTCCTCAAATAGAACTTTTTTCTTTGTTGTTATTTCTAGCAGCTTGTATCCTCTGATTTAAACTGGCTCCTTGCTAGATGGGACCCACGCTTTCAGTCCTCCTGGCGTGCATCTCGGGGTAGAATGACTGATCACACACATGATCGTATGAATGCGGTCCCACAGTTGGGGGTGTGTCTGCATCTCCCTGAATGCTCAGAGAACTGCAGACAATCTGGACTGAGGATTGGGGAACTCACCCCACCCTAGTTCATCTGCCACTATTGTGGCAGGCGCTGGGACTGGGGAAGAGGTAGGGCAGTGCCCCCCGTGTGGGCTGCATCCTGACCTCTCAAGGCCACACCAGGCCCCTCTCTAGACCAGACTTTCCACCCCAGCACTCCCATTCCAATTAAAGCACTCATAGCACTAGGAAGAAAAATTCCAGAAGAGGGGCTGGAGCAATAGCACAGCAGAGAAGGGTGTTTGCCTTGCATGTGGCCAACTGGGACTTGATCCCGGCATCCCATCTGGTCCCCTGCGCCTGCCAGGAGGAATTTCTGAGCACAGAGCCAGGAGGAATCCCAGAGTGCCTCTGAGCATGGCCCAAAAACAAACAAATAAACAACAAACAAAACAACAAACCAAAAAGCCCAGAAGAGGAGGGTAATCCTGTGAGCTATCACCAAACCATAAGCTCCCCACTCTCCTCCCAGTTCCAGTTCCTCCAGTTTCTCCTTTTTTTGTTGTTGTTTTTTGGGCCACACCCATTTGATGCTCAGGGGTTACTCCTGGCTAAGGGCTCAGAAATTGCCCCTGGCTTGGGGGGACCATATGGGACTCCAGGGATCAAACCTCGGTCCTTCCTTGGCTAGCGCTGGCAAGGCAGACACCTTACCTCTAGCGCCACCTCGCCGGCCCCCCAGTTTCTCCTTAAACTTCTTACTCAATGTTGCACTGGTGAAGGGGGTGTTCTTTACATGACTGAAACCTAATCACAATCATTTATGTAATCAAGATGTTCAAATAAAGAAGAAAAAAATTTTAAAAAAAAGTATATCTTTAGAAAAGTTCTAATGTTTATGTTCAGAGAAGTCTATGCAAATATTTTATAAAAAAAAAAAAAAAGAAAAGAAAAGAGGGCCCGGAGAGATAGCACAGCGGCGTTTGCCTTGCAAGCAGCCGATCCAGGACCAAAGGTGGTTGGTTCGAATCCCAGTGTCCCATATGGTCCCCCGTGCCTGCCAGGAGCTATTTCTGAGGAGACAGCCAGGAGTAACCCCTGAGCACCACCGGGTGCCCCCCCCCAAAAAAAAAAAAAAAAAAAGATTTACCATAGCTAAGAGAATTCAGAGTAATGATCAAAAATGGAGAGAGTTTGAGTTTCTTAATTAATGATCACTTTACCCAATTCACACTTCCTATATATCTAGCCCTGTGCCTAACACTTGGCAAATATTATTTCAGTTCATTTCAGAGGGTTGGTTTTAGAATTATCTATTTTTTAAAATGTGTACTGGGGCTCTCTCTACCTTGGGAGAAGTCCTCTGCCTCCCTCCTTCTCTGCCTCCTTTCCCTCCCTCCCTTCCCCCTCCCTCATTCTTATTTTATGTTTGAAGGAATTTAAGTAATGTGTCAGTGGTTTCACTTTAAGAACATAGGGGAGTTTCATTGAAAATGTATCAGATTTATCCAGCTGGGTTTTCTTTTTTTTTTTCATGATTAAAATATTCTTAATGTGTAGAACAAAATTACGTGGCCCCAGGGTTTCAGGAATGAATGGGGTGGGGGTAGAGAGAGACAGACGAGTAGACCAGTAAATAGCAGGGTTTCCCACGGCACAGATACTGTCTGTGTTTTCAAGGTGGCTTGGGGACTGGTTTGTCCGCACTGGTGGTGTCGAGTGGGGGCACCGGGTCAGAGTCACTCATTGTGCCCAGCAGGGAGGAAGCGGGGAGGCTCCACAGAACACAGGGTGGTGCTCCCTCATGGGCCCTTCTAGATCCTTCCTGCCCTGCTTTGAGGCTCTCAGCGAGGGCACCAAGGGCATCCTTTCCGGCCCCCGAGGCCCAGAGGAAGCCTTTGCCCCATCTGAGTTTCTTTAATTGAATCACTGTGAGACGCAGTCACAGAGTTACTCGAGATTGAGTTTCAGTCATATAGTCTCCAACGTCCTTCGCCAGGGCACAGTTCCCGCCATCAGTGTCCCGGATTTCCCCCTGCACTCCCCTATGCTTGCAGACATTCTTATTCGCTCTCTCGCTCTCTCGCTCTTTCTCTCTCTCCTCTCTCCTCTCTCTCCCTCCCTTCCTCTCTTCTTCTCCCTCTCTTTAGACACTCCTTTGCACTCTTGTTACCGAAGGGCTGTCACGCCTGTCATTTTACCTCTCAGCACCTGCTTTATTTCATGTGTCAATCTGATGTTCTTTGAGCTCTTCGCTGGTTTCTCTTTCGGATCTAACTCAAAACGATCCTCTCTTTTGACTGAAACATGATTTTTCCATGTTCTCTCCCTCCCCCACCCCCAGGGAAGGTCCCTCTGCACACTGAAGGAACCGCTTTGACGTTCTGCCCCTGAGCCTCTCACCCATGCCCACACCCTGGCCCTGAGTCACCGAACCCTGTGCCCCGTGTTTGTCCTGTGTGTAAAGCACATCATCGAGAATGAAAGTCCTACCCCCCCCCCCCAAAGGGCAGTGCTGAGGCACAGCCACTCGGAGGGATGCTGAAAGGTTTCAGAGGAAATCTTTCCTAAATGAAGGAACTACTTGTAGCCTGACACATCCAAAAGAAAGCTTCTCACTCGCTCATGCCCTCTTTTCAGAGCTACTGTTGTTGCTAACAACTATGGGTTGGGGTCGTGTGGGGGTACCTGAGTGCTTGAGGGCAGACACAGGGCATGCCAGGCACACTCTGAATTTCTCCTGCCCTGTCTTGTTTAAGGGTTCTCTTCCCAGGCGCTGGAGGTAAGGTGCCTGCCTTACCTGCGCTAGCCTAGGAGACGGACCGCGGTTCGATCCCCCGGCGTCCCATATGGTCCCCCAAGCCAGGAGCGACTTCTGAGCGCATAGCCAGGAGTAACCCCTGAGCGTCACCGGGTGTGACCCAAAAACCAAAAAAAAAAAAAAAAAAAAAAAAGAACAGCAGGGGGAGAGGCCAGAGCAATAGCACATCGGGGAGGGCTTTGCCTTGTACGAGGTTAACCCAGGTTTGATCCTCAGCATCCCATATGGTCGCCCGAGCCTGCCAGGAGTAACCCGAGCATTGCAGGCTGTGGCCCAAAAACAAACAAACAAACAAACCCATCCAGGGTCCCTGGCCCCGTTTCCTTCCCTTTCCAGTGGCCTGAACTATTGAAACTGCAGATACCAGGGTACGAACTACCTGTCCTTACTAGAAAATGGTGCCCTAGAAACCCCGAGCACAGAGGGACATAGGCCTCCTGGTCTAGCACCCTGCTCTTTATTTCCAAAGAGTTCTTGGAATCCAAATGGTCTGAGCCCAAACACAAGAAACTCAAAGAGCCAGTGTTCTTAAAAAAAGCGGAAAGTCTCCGATTCATTCAACAAGGAAACATGGATCGAAGAAATAAGATTAATACCTTTCCCCACCTCTGAAAAATATATTACAGTATTCACATTTTTTTACATGGACAGTCACAGTCTTAAACGCCCTTTTGACTTTTATCAATGGATTAGCAGGAAATGTGACCCGCTCAAGTAGAACCTCTTCTGTATGCTGAGTTCCGAAAGATCTCCCGTTCAGACCAAATCTGGCTTTGCTGGTTGCCATTCCCAAGCGTGGAAAATACCAGTTGTGTTGGTATTTCATATTGTTGGCCCAAATATGAGAAATAAAATAAGCCAAAGTAAGTAGCTTCCAGGTTGGATTTGGGTGAGAAACGGTATCCAACAAGGAAGGATTTTCACATTCATCCCCTTTCGGAAGTGGAGTCATTCTTTTTTTTTTTTTCTTTTTTGGTTTTTGGGTCATACCCAACAAGAGCTTAAGGATTGCTCCTGGCTCTGCACTCAGAAATTGCTCCTGGCAGGCTTGGGAGATGATATGGAATGCTGGGATTTAGACCAACATCCATCCTGGATCGGCTGCATGCAAGGCAAAAACACCCTACTGCTGTGCTGTCTCTCCGGCCCCAAATGGAGTCGTTCTCTTGCCCCGGCCAGCCCAGTCCCTCCAGTTCACCCAAAGGCGCATGGACCTCGCCTTGGTGCCGTCTCACTTCCCGTTCAGAGACTTGGAGTGGATCATCGTTTGGGTCTCGGTCATTTCCCGCGAGTTCTCCTCGGGGGCCGACCTCACGGCACTGGAGATGGAGACGCTGACCTGCCTCTTGAGTATCTTCATCACCCTCCGCTTGTAGCCCTTGCAGGCGAAGAAGTAGATGAAGGGGTCCATGCAGCAGTTGAAGTTCATGAGGCACACGGTGACATGCAGGGAGACCTGGAAGGCCTGGCGCCGGCTGCAGTCCAGGGGCCCGGGTTCCAAAAGTTTCCGGATCATGTGCTGGATGAGGGCCACGTGGTAGGGCGTGAAGCAGAGCACGAAAACCACGATGATGAGGACGATGATGTTGAGGGCCTTCTTGTTGACTCCCGACTTCTCGCTCAGCGGGTTCTGCTTGGCGGTGCGGAAGAGCTTGCAGCAGATGCGGGAATAGCACAGGAGGATGACGGCCAGCGGGAGCACGTAGCCCACCAGGCAGGCACCCAGCAGGATCCAGGGCAGGGCGGCCGTCTCCTCGAAGTTGGGGTACTCCATGCACGTGGTCCGGCCGTCCTCCTCCTTGGACATGGGCCTGACGAGCAGCGGCAGCGTCTGTGCCAACACCAGGACCCAGACGCCCACGCAGATGCCCTTGGCATACTCCACCCGCTTGAGCTGGTGGTAGCGCAGCGGGTGCACCACGGCGAAGAAGCGGTCGACGCTCAGGCAGGTCATGAAGTTGACACCCGCGTAGGTGTTGACATAGAACACGAGCGCTGTGATCCGGCACAGGGGCTCGCCCAGGTGCCAGTCAAAGCCCAGGGCATAGTAGGCGATGCGGGCCGGCAGGGCTGTGGTGAACAGGATGTCAGATACCACCAGGTTGGTGGAGTAGAGAGTGGTGGAGTTGATCTTCTTCCGGTTCTGCACAATGACCACCAAGGCTAGCACGTTGCCCACCAGCCCAATGACGAAGACAGCACAGTAGTGCAGAGGCATGAGCACCCTGGCCGTGCCGTGGTGCGCGTAGAGGTCACAGACCTCAGGCTGAGGGTCGCTGCTGCTGCTGCTGCTGACAGTGGTCAGGGCCATGGTGAAGTTGGAGTCCATCTCAGCCGTCCCCTCTTCGCCACCAGCCACGGGCCACGGGGTCCCTGTGGAAGAGCAGGGAAGCCATGCTTAGTGACAGTTGGTTTTGTCCATAGCTTTCTCAAGTTCGGTCCCCTCCCAGAGCACCACATGCGATTTTCCAGCTTGGCACCGCCAGGAGTCATCCCTGAGCACAGAGCCAGGAGTAATGCCCCAAGCACTAAATTTTAAAGGAAAACAAAAAGGGAAAAAAAGAAGAAAAGAAAAAGTTTTGCCTGTGTCTCTCCAAGCAGGCAAGAAGGGCCTTCTGTGGAGCTGGCTTGAAGTTTTTCTTTTGTTTGGTTTTGTTTGGCTTGGGGGCCACATCCGGTGGCACTCAGGGTTTACTCCTGGCTTGCACTCAGAAGTCACTCCTGGCAGGCTCAGGGGACCACATGGGACGCTGAGGATTGAACCTGGGTGAGCTGCGTGCGAGGCAAATGCCCTACCCACTGTGTTATTGCTCTACCCCCGCTATTTTTTTTTTTTCTTCATAAATAACCTGAAAAACTCTGAGTAACTAGTGAAACGTGGTAACAGGAAGACAAAGTCATTTACTCTTAAGTTTTGATGACTTCGGTAAAGCCTGAGCAAAAAAACAGCTGCTTTTAACTAGGGCCCAAGTGTTCCGAGGCACAGGCAGGAGGGGACTGTCCAACCCTATCTGTTTGTTTGTTTGTTTGTTTTTGAATCATTGTCTGGTTCACAATTAAGTCATACAGAGTGGCCCCGTATTTCAGAAAACGTAAAACGTGGCTTTTAAATTGAATTTCATTTGGACTTTTTAAATTATTTTTCTTAATAAGGGGAGCCAGATGCACTTAGTTGCCAGGAAATGAAACCAGTCACACATTTAAGTCATGGACCACAGTGATCTGATTTGTGTCACCCAGAATAGCCTGAGAAGCGAGCTTTGTCCTTGCTAGGAATTAAAAGTCAGGTTTTCTTTTGAACTTAAAAAAAAAGGCGACAGGGCCCGGAGAGATAGCAAGGCAAACGCCGCTGATCCAGGACCAAAGGTAGGTTGGTTCGAATCCCGGTGTCCCATATGGTCCCCCGTGCCTGCCAGGAGCGATTTCTGAGCATAGAGCCAGGAGTAACCCCTGAGCACAGCCGGGTGTGGCCCAAAAACCAAAAAAAAAAAAAAAAAAAAAGGCGACAGCTATTATGACAAAGACAGACAGATGGACAGATAGATGGATAGACAGTGAGAAGTATCTGTGTCTCAGACATGTTCCTCCTCCGTCCCTGCCCTACACACCAACTCACACCGTCTCACATTTGTGCCTGTGTGGAGAATCACATGTGTTTTCTTCACTTAGCATGTTCATGGAAGGGCAGCGCCTGTATCTCCCGCGTGAATACTTTTTTTAAGTTTTTTAGAGCTATAATTGACATAGAGCGTTTGATTAGCTTCTACCGTGCAACAAAATGGGTCTATTGTAAAGGGCTGGGGTAAGGCTGTTGGGAGACACGTGCTGAGCTGTGACTTTTGGATGGAGCTTGGGAAGTGTTTGAGCGAGCAGACATTCGACCAAGATCTTTTAACTAGGGGCCAGAGAGATAGCATGGAGGTAAGGCGTTTGCCTTTCATGCAGAAGGTCATTGGTTTGAATCCTGGTGTCCCATATGGTCCCCCAAGCCTGCCAGGAGCCATTTCTGAGCGTGGAGCCAGGAGTAACCCCTTAGCACTGCCGGGTGTGGCCCAAAAACCAAAAATAAATAAATAAATAAAATCTTCTAACTATCCCAGGGCTGCTGCCTCCTAGGCTTGTCCCCTGCCTAGGTGAACAACACAAGGGCTCTGCATGGCTCTTTTCTCGTTCCAGAGAAATGTAAGCCAGGGGAATTACCAGGCCAAGCCCCACGCTGGAAAGTTGAAAACTCTAAGCCACGAAACTCTCTGTCAAGAAAGGTGAGCTTGGATAAGACCAAAGGAAGAAGCCAGCCGCTCGTTGTGCGAGGTTTTGTGTTAAAGAAACAATTTCCGGATCATTTTCCTCTGCTCATATCTCATCAGGAGGTCACCAAAGCGAAGGCAGAGTTGTCACTGTAACCAAGATGCTGAAGGTGCAAGGGGAACCACGACCTCACACCTTGGCCGTCTCCGGCAGTCACGTATCTGTGCCTCTAGCCACGGTGCTAAGCTCAAGGAGGGTCCTTTATATTAATTTCATCCTCACAAACAGCCTTATACCCCGGGGTTGTAAGCAGGGATGGTTAGCGATACAGAGGTTGCGTTTGAATTATAATTGAGGTCTGTATAACTGCTCAGGCTGCCTATAAGTATGTGGATCAGTGTCTTATAAAAACACTAATTTAGGGTTCAGAGCCTTGCATATGGCCTACCTAGGATGAACCAGGGTTTGATTCCCAGTATATCATATGGTCCCCCGAGTCTGCCAGAAGTGATTTCTGAGCAAAGAGCCATGAGTAACCCAAGTACAGGGTGTGGCCCAAAAACCAAAAAAATAAATAAATAAATAAATAAATAAAATAAAACATAATGCACTCATATCTTATAATAAGACATAATATATACTTATGCCTTATCTATAAGGTACTTATAGATAAGTCAGTAAGTGTCCTCCACGTGTCAGGGAACAGAAATGAAGTTCTTATTAACAGAGGTAAGAGAGGTCAGGAGACAGTGGAGGGGAGGAAAATAAGAAACAGAAACCAGGTGGCACCAGAGGGTCCTGGGTAAACGTCATTGCTCGAACTCCTCTCTTCCACGCTAGAGGGGGACAGTTTGGAATTTACCACTTTTTAACCCAGCCCCCCCACCGCATAGACATAATCAGTCAAAGCGATTCAGAAGGGCTAAAGACAAGGCCACAGAACAGCCAAGTGCCAGGCAAATCTCTAGGCAGGCCAGCTAGAGGAGTAACACGAGGTCAGGCCAGAATCACTGCAGCAAAGGGGGGACCAGACGGATCCCTCCAGATTCTGGGAGTGGCCACAGGAAGTATGAAACTGGGACAAGATCTAAAGCAGAAATGAGCAAAGCCACAGCCAGGAGGAGAGACTCTAATACCCCTCCCTAGCAGAATGAGTCTTGTTTTTGTTTTTATTTTTGTTTTTACCCAGCAGGCCTTTAAAAGGCTTCCGAGCTGAGGGTCACCAACATTACTTGTGAATTCGACAGATACTCAGCAGCTCAAAATCTACAGTGCAAGTTCATTGAGGAAAAGATAAGGGCTAAGGTGGGAAATCTTTGAAAACAAACATAGGAACAAAAAACCCCTTTCAAATTAGGATTCTGCTACAGCAGGGGTCCTCAAACTTTTTAAACAGGGGGCCAGTTCACTGTCCCTCAGACCATTGGAGGGTCTGACTATAGTAAAAACAAAACTTATGAACGAATTCTTATGCACACTGCATATATCTTATTTTGCAATGAAGAAACAAAACATACAAATACAATATGTGGCCCGCGGGCCATAGTTTGAGGACCACTGCTACAGGTTGGGTTAAGAAACCACTGTTGCTGTCTAATAGTTTTGAATGACAAAACTGAATGGCAAAAGTCCTTGCATCCAAACTGGGATGGGATGCAACTAGAGTTCATTTGAGAGATGACACCAGTAGAGGCCAGAGTAGGGGAGGGCACTCTCCTTGCACACAGCCAACCCGGGTCCAATCCCCGGCATCCCATTTGGGTCCCTCCAAGCACCGCCACGAGTGATTGCTGAATGTGGATTCAGGAGGAACCCCTGAGTTTCCAAACAAACAGAACCCCCACACACACACAAAGAGGAAAAAGAGCAAATCAGCATCAGGGTTAAACCATGGGCAGAGATAGATCTGCCCAGAGCACCTTTTCCCCCCTTAGGGATCTCACCCCAAGGCTCTGCTCTGTTCCCCAGAACAGATTCTCCTGGGTTGGGGTTTAGATCATTTGGTGTTGCTATTACCCTGATGAGCATAGGAGAGAAGCTTCCTCTCGGCCTTAATGAGACCATCAGTCTCTTCCAGAGTGTTTTTCCTTCCGCCCGGAAACCACCCTGTCTCTGTCCTTATCTGTGATTCAACACTGGCAGATAACAATGGCTTGCAACACTGTCCCTTCCTTCTATTTTTGCAGAACCGGACATGTTGACACGAACCTTCAGGTGCTTTTAGCCACAGAAGGGAAGGAGAAAAGAAAAAAAGAAAAGAGATAAACACCCCAAAATTCCACCCCCTTTATTCAAATACTCTTTATTATTAATGCACCTAAGAAGTTTTTACTAGCATTCTAAGAAAATGGTTTTCACTCAGCCGTGACCTGTACTCTGCCACTAAGAACCCTGAACACCACTTGAAGGACTTGGGCAGACAGAGCAGCACCAGGGTGACCTTCTTACACCCCGTTTCCTTGCTCGAACACCTCATCTCTGGGCTTTTCCTTGTGGTCGAAAGAGTCAGATCACCACTAAACTCGAACCTGCTTTGAGTTTCCTCCTGCAGATTCCTGAAGGGTCGGGCCTTCACCCTGAGGTTTCTACTCAGCAGCACCCTTCCAGACAGAGAGGGGGTGCTAAGCCCCCCCCCTTAGTTTTCTTGAAACCCGGGTCTTAGGCCATGAGTCTCTTGGGCCCCGCAGTGTAGAGACAGGCCTGGTCGGGGCTGACATGTGTGAATCATGTGCTGGGCTTTGTCTACACCTGAGCTGGTCTCACTCCCAGTGCCCACAGCGAGTACACCCTAAAGAGGAAGTGGGGGAGCACTGGGGTTTCGCAGGGAGAAGTGCCACATGGACTGGGGGTGGAGATTGACTGTTGGATGGCCATTCCCCTGCCCTGGTCCGTCCTTTTTCTGCTGCCCTCTGCCTTCGCTGGCACAGTGCAGCGGAGGGTTTTGAGGATTGTAGGAGACCCCCCTCCTAAAGTATTGGAATAGTGCCGGTCAGAGAGAACGGCCTTGAAGTCAGGTGTCTGAAAGCCAAAGATGTGGAAACTCCTCTTGTCTGGAAGCCGGGGATTTTATCGCTGTGGTTGGCCCCTGGCACCTGCTCTCGGCTTGGCATCCAGCCAGACATGGGGTGACAGCACAGATGGCACCTGTGGCCACTATGTGACCCCCCCTCCTCATGCCAGCCTGGACCTTGTTCCTAAGCAGGGAGGATGGATACAGGGTGACATGGTAGTGGCCACCTGTCTCTCTTCCCCCCCCCCCATAAGTAGACAGAGGGCAAATGGCTGGGGCTTGTCAGAGATGAAAGAGATGAAGGACGTGCTCTGGGGACAGTGCAGAGGATGGTCCTGCCCTCATGAGCCCTCATAGTCTGGTGACCACGCGATTCACCTCTGGGACAGTGGCTTGGGCGGAGCTAAGTGCGTCCTGGAGAAAGATCCAGGTGACAAGTCCCACCCACCCCACTGTCTGGAAAAGGGTCTGGGTTCCTTTTCGGGGGGAGCACATCCCGTGGTGCTCTGGGGTTACTCCTGGCTCTGTGCTCAGAAATCCTCCTGGCTCAGGGAACCATATGGGACTCCGGGGCTTGAACCCAGGTCCATCCTGGGTCAGCCGCGTGCAAGGCAAGCCCCTACTGCTGCACTATTGCTCTGGCCCCAGGCTCTGGGTTCTGGTTTCACCCCGTGGAGTGGGGAGTCTGTCATTCAGTGATGTCTGTCTTTCCATCTGTCTGTGGACTATTCCCCCAGCTCTGACTGAGTGATGATCATCTGTGGTTCCTGCTGTGATACAGTGATATCCATCTGTCTGCCTACTTCTCTGTGAACTCTCTCTCTCTGCCATGCCCCTCGTGCCCACACAGTGCCATGTGCAGGCCATCAGCTTCATCTGTCTCAACAAGCTCACTGTCCTCCCCAGGAGTGCTTGGCATACTCACCCTCCCTGATTTAGTGCAAAATCAGCACCCCTAAAAACCTCCCCGAGTCTGTCCTTCATTGCCCCTTCCTGGCATGCCCAAGAGGAAAGTCTGGGGTGCCCTCTCCCTCACCAGCCTTCTGTGCTCTGACTCTTCCATAGCTCTCTGGCCTCTGGAACCCAGGCACACGGACTGGGGGCTCATCTTATATGTCTCCCCTACCCCCAGCCTCTGACTAAAGTTGTCCCAAAAGTGACTGCCAGGACCTACAAGTGCCTCCCTCCCAGTCCCCATCCAAGACTTCTTCCTGCACCTGAGTCAGCCACTGATGGATTGTGGTCATCCCAAACCGTGTGCCAACACCCCACCATACACACAGTCCCCGCTGAGTCCTAACAAACTGCACAAACTCAGGCACGCCAGACGGCCTGAGGCACGCTGCGGCCACTGCTCCAGAGCAAGGCTCTAAGGCAGGGCTTTTGGGCCCTGGAAGGCAGGACCACAGGCTGGATCCCATCCTCAGGGACCTTCCTGGGGGGAGTCAAGATTGGGGCTGTGCCGTGCTTTCGTTGCAGGGTTTGGGGCTCAGCTGAAGCAGGTTTGAATGCGGGGATTCCCGGCTATATTTGGCAGTGCATGCTTGGGCAGATGAACCCGCCTTTTAGTGCTTCTGGAAAAGAGCACTGTGGAATAAACGGTTTGGACCCGTTATCTCGAGAAGAGTGGGGAGAAGCCCAAAGTGGTGATCTGTCCTGCTGCTGCTGCTTTTCAACTGTTTGCAGATACAGAACAGAGGGTCCTCACTGTTTCAGTTCCAGGGACTGGTCGGGACACCCAGAATCTCCAGGGACTAGACAGACAGGGTACAGGTCACCCCCACCCTGGCTGCAGGAGACCCCTCTGAGATAGAGGAGGGAGCCACTCAAGACCCCTGTAAACGGGGGTTGTTCCCCACCCTGGTACTTCTGTAGGATGCACCACGAGGACAGTGATGCCTCCCTGCACACTGACAGATGACAGATAGACACGAGGAGAGGCAGACAGGCACTTGAGCTCCCATTCCTACCCTAGACACGCAATCCTGCCAGGAGCACTAAGATAAGAGTCCCAGGGAGAATCAGTCCAGTCCCAGCAGGCACCAGCAGCCAAAGCCTCGGAGCTGCCCACATGCTTCATCATGCCAGCGCACTCCGGGAAGATATGAGCCCTCTTGTGTTCTGATCCCTGGCTCAAGTTCTCCTCTCCAGTTCCCTGTCCTGGACATCACCATGCTTTTCGCTGAGCAGGGAGAGATTAGCAAAGTGCCACGTGGAACTCATTCACTTTTAGCCTTTTTTTTTTTTTTTTTGGTTTTGGGGCCATATCTGGTGACACTCAGGGGTTACTCCTGGGGGATGGAGAGGTAGCATGGAGGTAAGGCGTTTGTTTGCCTTGCATGCAGAAGGATGGTGGTTCGAATCTTGGCATCCCAGATGGTCCCCTCTAGCTGCCAGGAGTGATTTCTGAGCGTAAAGCCAGGAGTAACCCCTGAGCACTGCTGGGTGTGACCCAAAAAAAACAAAACAGAAATTGTTCCTGGCTTGGGGGACTGTATGGGACACTGGGGGATTGAACTACTGTTCGTCCTAGGTCAGCTGCATGCAAAGGAAATGCCCTACTGCTGCCTGTGTTTCTAGAGCTTCTAGAGAAATCAGACAACCATTCAGGTCAACTGGTTGCCCAGTGAATATAAAACCAGGGAAGCGGGCTGGAGAGATTGGAGAGCAGGGAAGGCGCTTGCCTTGCACGTTGCCAGCTGGGTGTCCATCCCCAACATCACTTGGTCGTCCCCACCCCACCCCCGAGCCTCACCAGATGTGAGCCCTGAGTGCAGAGCCAGGAGTCAGCTTTGAGCATCGCTGGTTGTGGCCCGCCTCCCTGTCCCGCCAAAAATAATAAAATGAATAGATAAAGCCAAGAGAGGGAAGAGCATATGAGTGACAGACAGACAGACAGACAGACAGACAGGCAGACAGACAGACAGACAGACAGACAGACAGACAGACAGACAGACAGACAGACAGGAGGATGGAAACATTCAGGCTTGACTGCAGGGTGGTCACCCCCAGCAGACAAAAAAATGCCCAGGGGAGACTGTCCCAGCACACTGTTAGAGGCAGCTCCTCTCAGCATTTCACAGCCGAGGCAGAAGGGAAACGCTCTGCCCTTTGCCCCAGCATCTCTGTCCCAGGCTTCCAGTCCCCAGAAACCAGAGAAAGCATGAAAACAGCTCGAGAACCAAGCAGACTTCTCTGGGCTCTGTGTGCTGGCTTGCTCTGCACACTACAACGCAAAAGTCCCCTTCCCACCCCGCCTGCCCACCTAACTGCCCACAGCCCCTCTGCCTCTGCTCCACCATGCCGCCTCTCCTCCGCACTCTCCTGACACTGAGATTTCTGCCTCCACCCCTGCACTAAGCACCGTGTCCAGAGCAATCCTGTTCTCCCCTGGCACAGATATTTCTTTCTGCCTCCACCTCTGCTCAGCAGGAGCTCCACAGACCTGTCATCTCCCCCCCACCCCCTGAGGTCCCTGTAAGTTGAATAACAGGAATTCCAATTAGAGTCGCCTCTCCAGGGGCTGCAGAATCACAGGCTTTTTGTCTTTGACCCTGCACCCTCGCCCTGCTCCCCCAGGTTTCCAGGAGCATGGAAGAAATTCATTGAAATCTAGCACAATCTGTGGTTCTTACCTGCCGGTGAGCTGCTGTGCTGTGCTGACTCTAGGGCACAGCCAGCGTGTGCGGATGGATGCAAGGACTCGCTGAACACTGGTTGGGGCGACGTCGACACCCTTTTATGGCTTTGCCTTTCTTTTTTTTTTTTTTTTTACTTCCTGCCTCTTCGGTAGTAGTGAACTTAAACTCATGTACGTGTGTGCACTTGATTGAAAATGGGAAGTGAGAACTGTGTGTTTATGTATATATGTCTGTGTGTGAAAATTTGTCCAAAATCCCCCTGGAATTTATGCATGGCTAATACCTCACGGAACTTTTTAAACTTTTCTATTAATACAGATTTTTTAAGTGTGGAGAGTGGTTCTTTGAAAGAGTCCACGATATTAATAGTCCAGAGACTTATTTGGAAATCGTCTAAAGACTAGGGAGAAAATTTAAAGAAGGCATCATTAGACACAGAAGCTTTTCTGCCTGTGGTCTGTGTGAAAAAGGTTTTTATTAACATGTTAAGAAAACATGGACAATTCTTTTATTTTTTTTTCCCTCCTCTTCTCCTTCTTCTTCTTCTTCCTCCTCCTCCTTCTACTCCTTCTTCTTCCTCACATGGATATAGAACAGTGGAGGTGCGGTCACTTGCTTTGCATGCAGCCAATTTGGGTTCGATCCCCAGAGCCCCAAATGGTGTACTGAAGTTTACCAGGAGTAATTCCTGAGCACAGAGTCAAAAGTAAGCCCTGGTGGTAGTTGTGGATGGGAAGATGCAGAGAGGGGTCCCCAGGTTCTGGGGGACCATCTGGAAAAAGGATTCATCCCTGAGCTTCCCTGGGTCCACTTAGTCTTTGCAGAAATGCCAGTGGGGGTCAGAGCATCTGTGGGGGTTATCTCAGCTCCAGAGAGCAGGAGCTAGACCAGTTGGAAGCCTCAGGAGAGGACTTTCCTGTCAGAGATACCAATGGCCGCCTTATTGAGATGCTAAGCTCACAGATTCTGAGGGAAGGTGCAGAACTCAGGCTGTGACTGTGACCCAGAGTTTTCCACGTGGTCCCGTGTAGAACAGCTCCATGGAAAACACACTGGCTTTTTTTTTTCCCCCTTTGGTTTTTGGGTCACACTTGGCTCTCCACTGAGAAGTCAATTCTGGCAGACTCGGAACCATATGGGATGCTGAGATTCAAACTGGGGTCTGTCCTATATTGCCCGAGTGCAAGGCAAATGCCTTACCACTGTGTTATTACTCCGGCCCCACACACTAGCTTCTTAACTGCATTTCCCGAAGAGGGGGAGCACTTTCACGACACACCACTAGGATGATGGGGCTGGGGTGGGGGGAACTATCATAGCCTGGGTACTATTAGGGACACTTTCTTTTTTTTTTTTTCAACAGTCAAATGGATAAATTTTATTTGACTCCCTTAAGATAAGATAAAAATATATTCAGGGCGAGAGAGTTAGTACAGTGGGTAAGGCACTTTCTTTGCACATGGTTAATCAGGTTCAATCCCCAGCACTAAATGTAGTCCTCCAAGCCCCATCAAGAGTGAGCCTAAGCTCAGTCAGGTACAAGCTCCCAAAAAACTACATAGAAATAAATCAAAACCAAGAATATATAAGGAATTTAACAGATAAAAATGTTAAGACAATAAAGAAAATAAAATATCAATACCAACAGTATACTTAAAGGTTTTTTTCTTTTTACTTTGGTATAATAACATCATGGTTTAGTTTTTTGTTTTTTTATTTTTAATTATGAGAACAAAGATGCAAAGAAAGAGGACAAGGTAAAGTTACAGTGGAAGGACAATCACCCATAACATAATTCTCAGAAGAAGTCCCCTTGCTGATATCTTAACTTTGAACTTTCAGCCAAAGAATAGGGACACTTTCTTTCTGTTGTTAATTTGGGGATATGCTAAGGCTTGCTCCTGTCTCTGAACTCGGGAATCACTCCTGGCGCTACTCTGGGATCCCCTATGCTGAGGATCAAACCCAGGTTGGCTGTGTGCTAGGCAAGTGCCCCACCCTCTGTACTATGGCCTTGGCCTTTAGGGGCCGCTTTGTCTGTAGGGCGTTTGCCTTGCATGCCACCAACCCAGATTCAATCCCCAGCATCCCATATGGTCCCCTGAACCTGCCAGGAGTAATTTCTGAGTGTAAAGCCAGGAGTAATCCTGAGCACTGCAGTACGGCCAAAAACCAAAAAACCAAAAAAATAATGAAGGTTGGTCTAGGGGCTGGGGCCCATCCAGGCATGATGTCTTTGTTCTGATAAGAGCCTAAGGGGCTAAAGAGCCTGGCTTTGGAATGTGGGCCGAAGCTGTTTTGTGGACAAACACACACCAGAACAATGTCCAGATTCCGGATATCATGCCTATCACTTTCCCCTCTTTCAGCACCCAATTCTTGTCCAGAGTGATCATTTTCAACTCACATTGTCACAGTGGTCCCATCTCTGCCCTCACTGCTCTCCCTGCTTTTTGTGGCATTGACCATGGCCTGGTCCTCCTGGCCCTCTATTGTCTCTAGATATTATTACCATCCTATTTTTTGTTTTTTTTTTTTGTTTGTTTGTTTGTTTTTGGGGGGCCACACCCATTTGATGCTCAGGGGTTACTCCTGGCTAAGCACTTAGAAATCGCCCCTGGCTTGGGTGGACCATATGGGACGCCCTGGTATTGAACTGCGGTTCTTCCTTGGCTAGTGCTTCCAAGGCAGACACCTTACCTCTAGCGCCGCCTCGCCGGCCCTCCTATGCGACCATTCTATGTCTCTCCCTCTCCCTCTGGCTCATTTCATTCAGTGTAAAACTCCATATCCATTCCTGTATAAGCAAATTTCATGACTTCATTTTTCCTAACAGATACACGATATTCCACTGTGTAGATGTACCACAGTTTCTTTAACCACTCACCTGTTCTCAGGCACTTGGGTTGTTTCCAGATTCTGGCTCTTGTGAACAGTACTGGTGCAGATAGGGGGAGAAAGGGACTCTCATTTACTGCTGGAGGGCATGTTAACTGATCAGCCTTCTTAGAAAACATCATGGACCTTCCTCAAGAAAGCAGAAATTAGTGGCCAGAGCGATAGCATAGCAGGCAGAGTGCCTGCCTTGGACACAGTTGACCCAGGTTCAATTCCTTGGCATCTTTTGAGCCCACCAGTAGTAATTCCTGAGCACAGAGCCAGGAGTAATCCCTGAGCACTGTCGGGTGTGACCCAAACCAAACCAAATCAAACAAAAACAAACAAAAGAAAACCAGAAATTGAGCTCCTGTATGAGCCAATATTGCTCCTGGGAATATACACTAGAAGCCTAATTAATAGCACAATGCAGAAAAAGCACCTGCTTCCTGCATTTCTTGCTCATTGCTTCTGAAGTCACACAGTCTCATTCCATGGAGGAATTCTGGGAGGAAAGTAGACAAGGCCACCGTCAGGGTCAGGACCCAGCTGGTCAGTGAGCTCCCAGCAAGATACTCATTTGTTTCCTTGAAGGATCCCTTCTGTCATTCTTTCCCGGTTCCCTCCTCTGTTGCTGCTCTTGTGATGTGTGAGGGGTATGTGCTTATTGGGGTGCTGGGCTTGCACTGAAAGACAGGTACTGTACCCCTGAGCCACCTCATTTTGTTGGGTTTTTTGTTTCTGGGCCACATCCAGCGGTGCTCAGGGGTTACTGCTGACTCTGTGTTCAGAAATTGCTCCTTGCAGGCTCAGGGGACCATATGGGATGCCGGGAATCGAACCTGGGTCATCCCTGGTTAGCTGTGTTACCGCTCCGGCCCCACACTTTAGTTTGTTGGAATAAGTTCAGGCATTAGTACTTGTAACCAATATACATGGTTATTGTGGCCTTGCTTGTAGGGATGAGCGAATTCTCTAGAACCTTCCTTACAACCTATTTTCTTCCCTCTTTTTTGGGGGGTAGGGGGTTGGATCGCACCCAGTGATTTTCAGGAATCACTTCTGGTGGTACTCGGGGCCATATGTGATGCTGGGATTTGAACCCAGGTCAGCCACTTGCAAGGCAAACATCCTCCCCATTGTACTCTCTATCCGGCCACTTCCAACAATTTTCTATTTTAGCAGCCAGATGGGGCTTCTGTGTGTGAGCCTCACACAGTATGAAGGGGGTCAGGCCGAAATTCTCATTGACAGTATAATGACAAACCTTGTATTTAAAGAAAGAAAAGAGAAAGACTGGGCAGTGACTAATACCATCATGATACTTGCTGAAGCCCTTGTGGAAAGAAACAGCAGTGGAAATTTTCTGCCAAGAGGCCTCCTGAAACCTGTGTCTGAACGTGTGCTCTGGGGTCGTGTGGGCTGCTTTTTAGTCATCCCCAGAACCTCTCAGTGACCACTAACACCAGAGGAATTTTTTTCTTCCCTTTTTCTTCCTTATAGAAGGCATTGTAGAAGGTTGTAGAGTACAGAAAGGACTGTGGTCTTCAAAATTCCTCTTGCGGGGCCTGAGCTGTACACAGCAGGGGGAGGGCATTTGCCTTGCATGAGGCTAACCCAGGTTTCATCCCCATTATCCCATATGCCCCTCTTCCCCCAGGCAGGACCAGGAGTGATTCCTGCGGATAGAATCAGGAGGAAGCAATCCCTGAGCACTTTCAGGTGGGCCCCAAAACAAACAAACAAAAAATTCCTCAATACTAAATTGCAAACAAGACTGGCTAGAGTGGGGTCAGAGTGGTAGCACAGCAGTAGGGTGTCTGTCTTGCTTGCAGCCCACCTAGAACAGACGCCGGTTTGATAGAGTCCCTCGGGGAACACAAGCAATGTGTTTTGTGGCGACGGTGTGCCTTCCACCCCCAAATGCTTGTTTTGGAGTCTGCACGTGGAAGGCTCAGATTTCCATCTCACTGAAATGGGGAAAACTCAGAAACGGGAACCAGATGGTCAGTTCTGCTGTGTTGTGGCTTTGCCATGTTCAAGGGAAATTCATCTCTTGACATCTTCATGGGGCCAGGTGTGATTTTAGATAGAGAGTGGGAGCAGAGCAGAGACCTAGAGACCCCTTGAAACCCTCATCCCACTGGGCTTTCATTCTAGCCTGGGAGAAGCATGAGAAATGCAGCTTTTTGTTGTTTTGGTTTTGGGCCATACCCACCATGGTTCAGGGGTTACTTACTCCTGGCTCTGCGCTCAGAAATCACTCCTGGCAGCCTCAGGGGGACCATATGGGATGGTGGGAATCGAACCCTGGTCCTTGCTCGGCTGGATGCATGTAAGACAAACGCCCTACCACTATGTCCCAATAGAGCTTTAAAAAAAAAAATATATATATATATATAGATATATATGCACCATGACAAGTATGTTTGTATTTGAGTTTCAGTCATAAAAAAGAACACCCCCCCCTCATGGGTGCAACCTTCCCACTACCTATGCCCCCACTCTCCCTTCTTCCCTCCCCGCCCCCTGCCTGTATTGGAGACAGGCATTCTACTTCTTCTTATTCATTACCATTGTTATAGTTTTTAGTGAAGTTATTTCTCTAATTGCACTCACCAGTCTTTGTGATAAGCTTCATATCATGGGCTGGTCCTTCCAGCCCTCATCTCTGTTGTCTCTGGGTGTTATTACAATAATGTCCTTTATTTTTCTTAAAACCCTTAGATGAATGAGACTATTCTGTGTCTGTCTCTCTCCTGACTCATTTCACTCAGCATACTAATTCTGGGACAACTGATCCACCACATGCAAAAAAGTGAACTCGGACCTCTAGCTAACACCATGCACAAAGGTCAAATCCAAATGGATTAAAGACCTTCGTATCAGACCTGGAACCATAAGCTATATTGAACAATATGTAGGTAAAAACACTCCATGACATTGAGACTAAAGAAATACAGCCTTTAAGGTGAGAAGGTTCAGGAGAAGCCGGGGGAAGGAACTCGAGGTTGCAAGTGGGATGAAGGGGGCATGCTACTTAAAATGGGGCATCTAGGGAAGAGTAGGGGACAATGAGTGAGAGACAGTATGTATGTGGAGGGACTGGGGTGAGTACTGCTTTATGAGTCATCTATGTGTTTACTCATTACTTTGCTTGCCCCCACCTTTATTTTGCAGTTTTTGGGCCACACCCGGTAGTACTCAGGGGTGACTCTGCTCTCAGAAATTACTCCTAGTAGGCTCTGGGGACCATATGGGATGCCGGGGATCGAACCCAGGCTGGCAGCATGCAAAGAAATGCTCTCTATTTTTGGTTACGTTTGAGGCGCTGAGATTGCCAGTCCTGTTCTTGATGAGGTTTCCTGTGTACAGTCTCCCCTACACTTCCCACACACACACACACACTCTCTCTTTCACCACTTCTCGACTTCTGCTTCTGAGTGCTATTTGCTTTACCTTCATCATGGAACATAGGTCCTCCTTGGCCCCACCCCACTACTGTTGAGTGACGTCTTTGTGTACCTTGTCTAGTGGTAGATCTTGGCTCTAGAGACCATATATATCACTGGGTGATTTTAAACCCAACCATGACTAAGTTGTACTTTTTCTTCCAATTGAGGTCATCTTGGTTTTACATGACCATAGTTTTTTGTTAAGTGTAACTACCCTTGGGGCCGGAGAGGTAGCACAGTGGTAGGGTGTTTGCCTTGCTTGTGCCTGACGGGGGAGGGACCTAGTTTAATTCCCTGCATTCCATATGATCCCCCAGCTTGCCAGGGGCGATTTCTGAAAGTCGGGAATAACCCTAGAGCACTGCTGGCTGTGGCCCAACAACCAATCAATCAATCAATTAGTAAAGTTTAAAAAAGAAGAGTAACTACGTGGGTGTGGGTGTGTGTGGGTGGTGTTTATAGGAACACATCTGTTGATGCTCAGGAGTTCCTCCTGCCTCTGAACTCAGTGATCTCTCCATCTCTCCTGGCAGGGCTCAGGAGACTATGAGGGAGACTTCAGCTAGGCTGTGTTCCAGGCAAGCGCCCAGCCTCCTCCCTGCTTGCCATCACTTGGGGCCCCCAGAATAACTAGTCCTGAAGATACACACTCTGCTCCACTTAGAGGCACCAAATTGGAAAATAAAAGCAAACAACTCGTGGTGTTGTTTTGAGAATGAGTCTCTGTATATTTTCCTTTAATCCATATAAAGCCGAGGCTGGGATCTGTCTGTCAGGTTCTGTGCCGGCGTGGGAGATTGGGGACACACCAGAAGACACTTAACCCTGTCAGGAGCACTCTGAAAGCCTTATCTTCAGTCGGGGTGGGTTTGATGGGGGCTCAGACACCCTCCTAGCTCCTCTGCCATACACACGTCACTTCCCTTGGGGGTGGGGAGTTTGCAGGGAACCCTCATGGGTCAGGCAGTCTAGGAGAGGACTGGACATTTGCAGCTGAGAGACACACTCTGCTGACCCCCATCTTCCCTGTGCTGTGGGGTCTCCCTACACGACTGTAGCTCCTGCTCGCTTCCTGTCATCCAGGTGGCTGGGTTTGGCATTTGGGTCACTTCTGTCGAAAAAATGGGGCAGGCTGTTTTGTTTTGTTTTGTTTTAAATAAATTCCTTGAGATCAAGGAAACGGAAATGTTTATGAGGCCAAGTAGAGGAGTGTCCAAGGGCTTGGGGGGGGGGGTACAGCTTCTGGCTATTTTTCTCATGGAAAGGAATGATCCTTCTGCCTGGCGTAGGGGAAGGGAAGTGAGCGCCCGGACCACCCCAGGATGAAAGGGTTGGGGGTGTCCAGTCCCACAGCTCATACCAAGTGACCCTGGTGCATGACCTCGACATGCACATGTATACTCTCTCACACACACACTCTGCCTAGGTGACTCCATGAACCCCAAAACAGATGGGAGCACCATGAGGACTGGAGGACAAAAAGATATGGCCCTTAGGTTCATTCATGGCTCATGGCATGGGGCTGGAAAGATAGCACAGTGGAAGGGCATTTGCCTTGCACATGGTCAACCCAGGAGATAGTGGTTCAATTCCCAATATCTCATATGACCCTCCGAGCCTGCCAGGGGTGATTTCTGAGCAGAGCCAGAAGTAACCCCAAAACGCTGCCAGCTGTGACCCCCCCCCACCAAAAAAATAAAAGAAACATGGCTCATAGTGTGGGGGCAGACACAGTCCAGACAGGCCATGTGCTAGGGACACTTTGGGAGGTTGGGATGGACAACTTGGGCTCGGGGGAGCAGAAGAGTTGAGTTGTGGGAAGCTGACCTGACAAGAAGCAACTGTGGGGTATTAGCCGAGGGCCAGCTTGTTTTGGGGGAGCCTGTGGAAGGCCTGTGGCCTGTTTGACTGGAGTTGAGCTGTGGGTACAGCTGGTACAGAGCCTGGATGCAGGAGGGATGGTGCCATCATTGGCTGCTGACTGGATCCAGGCAAACCAAAGGTCATCTCATAGCTGAAGTGGAAAAGGCAAGCGGACAGATAAAGATAGCCTTTATCTTCTCTGGGAGCCAGCACAAGAGGAAGAGATTACAGGGGACCCCAAGC
The DNA here is from genome assembly GCF_024139225.1 of Suncus etruscus. Taxonomy (NCBI): domain Eukaryota; kingdom Metazoa; phylum Chordata; class Mammalia; order Eulipotyphla; family Soricidae; genus Suncus; species Suncus etruscus. Next base: position 115,239,231 of record NC_064855.1, read on the forward strand.
AGGCTGGGGAGACAAACCAGTGTAACCAGCAAACCAATGAATGTAACATTAGGCTTTAAGACAGGAGGAAGGAGTTTGAGGGAGAGGTGAGGTTTGAGTCTTCGTGGTTTGAGGGGGACTGTCCCAGTCCAGGCTGTGCCGGGTGACATGGCCTGTGGCCCCACATCTGCCCAGTCACTTGCCTCAGAAGTGACGTTGGCAGGGAGGAAGGATGCTCCAGCCGCCCACCCACCCACCCCCCCCCCCAGCTTTCTCACACCTGATGGTTTGTCCATACTCGCCGAGACACACCTTTTCTGAGAGTTTGGGGAGAGCTGGCAAGGATGAATTGTTGGGTTTGGTTTTGTTTCGTTCTGTTAAAATAAAACAGGAATTCCCAAGTCCAAATTATTTCAGAGGCACTGCCTGTCTAGAATTTTGGGGGGTTTTATGTATTTTTTTTTTGGTTGGTTGGTTTTTTGGTTTTTTTGGCCACACCAATGGTGGTCAGGGGTTACTCCTGGCTCTGTGCTCAGAAGTTACTCCTGGCAGGCTTGGGGGACCATGTGGAATGCTGGAGATGGAACCTGGTTGGCCGCATGCAAGGCAAATGTCTTACCCACTGTGCTATCACTCAAGCCCCATAATTTTTAAAATTTTTGTTTGGTTTTGTTTTTTGGACCACACCCAGTGGCAAATGGGAGTTGCTCCTGGTTCTGTGCTCAGAAATCGTTCCTGGCAGGCTCAGGGCACCATATGGGATACTGGAAATAGAACCTGGGTTAACTGCATGCCGAGAAAACCCCCTACCCGCTGTGCTACTACTCCAACTCAGCTGTCTAAAATGTTGGAAGTCATCTTGTGTATCTGGGACTTTTTTAGACAGAAAATTCTCCTTTTTTTTTTTTTAAGGTGGGGTAACTAACCCAGCGGTGCTCAGGGCTTACTCCTGGCTCTGCACTCAAGAATCCCTCCTGGCGCTGCTCAGGGAACCATAATGAGATGCCAAGATTGAAGCTGGGCAAATGGTGCAAAGCAACTGCTTTACCTGCTGTACTATGGCTCCGGCCCAACAGAAAGAGAATTCTTGGCCATGTTAACTTCGATTGTGCCCTTATTGTGGGCTCTGGATGATTGAATAATTTGATTTCTTTTGTTTCTTTGCACAGCCTGGCACCAGTGTTTGCTCTCTTTGTCCCGTTCTACTGCTCCATACCGAAGGTCCAAGTGACACAAATCCTGGGCCCGCTGTCCATCACAAACAAGACGTTGATTTACATCTTGGGACTACAGGTACAGTTATGCCTATTTTTGGAGTCACTTTTTTCTAACCAAATTCTTTCTTCATTTATGTTTTTTTTAATGTGGAGGAAGGTAATGTCTTGTTTGCATCTGATCTCCTTGAAAACTTTTATTTTTTTCCCATAAGTTTGACTTGATGATCGCTATCACATGTTCAAAGGAAATGTTACATCAAGGGCTAGAAGCTTTAGAAATCTGATAAGCGCTTTCACTGTAAATTGTATTGGTGGAAAATATTTTAATTTCATCATACAGTTGCATGTGAAGTACTTGGTAAGAGGAAGAAAAGATCACACAGGGTGAAGTGGAAATAGGTGAGTTTAACCGGAAGGTGGAGGATGGAAAATGATCATGAAAATGTGGGTGCCAGCTTCAGGCCTGAGAAGAAGACTCCGAGGAGGATCCCAACTCTGCTCTCCCAGCTCGGACTTGAAGAACTTTCTAGATCCTTCTAGATGATTCTGCTTGTCATTTGGTTGCTTCTCTGTTACCTGCCACCCACCATTCACCCTATGATGGGAAGCGCTATTAGTTTTTGCTTCCTCGGTTGCCCAGTTTAAATCAAGAAAAGACTGGGCCTTTTTTTGTCCTGGCTCTGCAGGAGCCCAAGGCGAGCCATCCCTCTAACGCCTGCCACAGATGGGGCTTTTACTCCTCCTCACAGTTCTCAGGTCATTCGATTCAGCCCCTTTCCTTCCGCACCACCTCAGTGGAGCTTGGCCTATGACCCACAACTGGTACTCGACACATGCCTCATCCCTCACATCCCTGACCGGATGCCGGCATCTCTGCCAGCCGCCCCTCCATCCCCTTTTAACTTTGGCCATTTCCTCTTGCTCCTGCACACAGCCGCCGCCAAAGCCGTCAGCCAGAGTTTTATGGGGAGGCAATTCATTGAAGGCCGGTGTTCCTGTCACGTTGGCAGCTGTCGAGCACAAAACAGTCGCATCCTGCTTCTCTCTCTACCTGCCATGCTCTGTCTGTTCTTCCTCTCCCTCTTCCTCCTCTACCTCCTCCTCCTCTTCATGGAGCCCCAAATTCCCTCTCTGCAGTTCCCTTAAAAAAAAAATTCTGGGCCCGGAGAGATAGCACAGCGGCGTTTGCCTTGCAAGCAGCCGATACAGGACCAAAGGTGGTTGGTTCAAATCCCGGTGTCCCATATGGTCCCCCGTGCCTGCCAGGAGCTATTTCTGAGACAGCCAGGAGTAACCCCTGATCACTGCTGGGTGTGACCCAAAAACTAAAAAAAAAAAAAAAAAAAAATTCTGTAGGGCCAGAGAGATAGCACAACAGTAGGGCATTTATTTGCCTTGTACACGACTAACTCGGGACAGATCTAGGTTGGATTTCCAGCATCCCGTTTGGTCCCCGAGCCTGCCAGGAGTGATTTCTGAGTGCAAAGCAAGGAGTAACCCCTGAGCACCACAAGATGTGGCCCAAGAACCAAACAAAACAAAACAAAACTGCAGAGAAAGGCAGAATGTGGTGGTAGAAATATGCTCTGAGCCTGCATCGGCCGGAGACCAATGTCTGGCATTCGGGCAGCCTTGGGTTTGAGCCCAGCCTTGAAGTTCCCAGCACCCACCTTCTGGTCTTTGTCAGTGTTGTCTTTGAAAGTGTTGAGAGTCCTGCTGCGTGTTCTGCTCTTCCTTAGCCGCTTGCCCTGGAAATGAGCTGCTTTGTAATTTGCCTCTGCTGAGGCCCTGTAGGTGTTGAGGTTAATAGTATAAACCCCGGGGCTGGAGTGATTGCATAGCGGAGAGGGCATTTGCCTTGTATGCAGCCAACCCAGATTCAATCCCTGGTATCTCTTGTGGCCCCCTGAGCCTGCCAGGAGTGATTTCTGAGCACCCAAAAAACAAAACAAAAAATAGATACATGAGCTCATCATTGAGAACATGCCATTACTGAATAATTGTTTGGGAATGGATAATCTGTGTCTCGGTAGGTAAATTGATTGTTCTGAGCGTGTGTGTGTGTGTGTGTGTGTGTGTGTGTGTGTGTGTGTATGAGAGAGAGAGAGACAGTATGTGACAGTCATAGTGTTAGTAGTGTGGTCATACACTACTAATAGTAGTAGTAGTAATAGCAGCAGCAATCGCAGTAGTAGTAGGTTTGACATCTGAAAGCAGAGATGTAGACGCCCCCTGAATTTCCTGATAAAGCACGAGGTTCTTGGCATGAAAAGGCACCCAGAGTTGTTACCTACCCAGTGTCAGCCCCCACCCTGCCCTGTTCTCAAGGTTTCCTTTTTTTTGTTTGTTTTTTTGGGCCATACCCATTTGATGCTCAGGGGTTATTCTGTTCCTGGCTACCCGCTCAGAAATTGCCCCTGGCTTGGGGGGACCATATGGGACGCCGGGGGATCGAACCGTGGTCCTTTCCTTGGCTAGCGCTTGCAAGGCAGACACCTTACCTCTAGTGCCACCTCGATGGCCCCTGTTCTCAAGGTTTCTGTGCACACATTTCTGTGCTTCTCCATAGTAGCTTCTTGATGAGAGGGACATTTGGTGAGGGGATGAATGTCTGTGAATGAAGGACTTAAGTACTGTGAGGAGAGGCAAACTGTTTGTTATCAAAGCTCTGAGCGCCAGCCATGCTGTGCCCTGCCAGGGCTGTGAGAGATGCAGCGAGGCTGGGCCCTGACCTTGTGAGTCTGCAGGAAATCATCTTCACCCACGCACTGGCCTCTGCCCTGCTCGCCGGCGGACCTTCATCCAGGTCACCTCATGTGTTCCTCCTGCTGGAGTTCATAGAGCCTGCCTCTTAAAATAATTTAGAGTCAGTGATTTTTGTTTGCTTGCTTGCTTATCTACTTGTTTCTGGAGCTACACCTGGAAGCACTCCTGGCTCTGTGCTCAGGTCATTTCTGGTGGTGCTTGGAGAACCATATGGGATGCCTGGGATCAAACCCACATTGGCCACATGTAAGGCAAATGCCCTTCCTACTATCTCTCTGGACCCAGTATTCAATGTATTTGTTTGTTTGTTTTGGGGTCACACCCAGCAGCACTCAGGGGTTACTCCTGGCTCTGTGCTCAGAAATCGCCCCTGGCAGGCACGGGGGACCATACGGGATGCCGGGATTCGAACCACCGTCCTTCTGGATGTAAGGCAAACGCCCTTACCTCCGTGCTATCTCTTCGGCCCCCAGTGTATATTGTTGTTGTTGTTTATATTTTGTTTTGGGGCCATATCTGTTGTGCTCAGGGGTTACTCCTGGTCCTGTGCTCAGGAATCATTCCTAGTAGTTTTCGGTGGATCATATGGGATTCCAGGAATTTGCCTCCTGTCGGCTGTGTGCAAGGCACACCCACTATGCTATCTCTTGGCCCCAGGATTCATTTTTTTTTTCCTGTGTTTTGTTATTTGTTTATTGAGATTTGGGGGGATCACCCTGGCAGTACTCAGGGGTTTCCATTTGGGATGCCAGAGATGGAACCTGGGTCAGCCAGGTGTAAGCAAATGTCCTGTGTGCTGTTCTATCTTTCCAGCCTAGAATCCAGTGATTTTTGGTTTTATGTTGTTGTTTGTTTTTTGATTTTTTTGAGGGGGTCACTGTGTCAGTTCTTGAAGGCTTCCATATGGGATGCTGGGGCTTGAGGACAGCTCAACCATCTATAAGGCAAATATCCTCCCCAATGTACTATCTTTCCCTCCAGCATATGATTCAGTGATTTTATTTATTTATTTATTGGCTTTTTGGGCCACACCCAGAGGTGCTCAGGGCTTACTCCTGTCTCTGCACTGAGAAATCGCTCTTAGCAGGCTCAGGGGAACCTATGGGATGCTGGGAATCAAACCTGGGTCCGTACTGAGTCAGCCACATGCAAGGCAAACGCCCTTCCACTATGGTATCTCTTCGGCCCCTCAGTGATTTTTTTTTTTATTTAACATGTGAAAGACTCTTTAAGATCAGAGCTTGGCACATGAAAGAACCAAGAAAGTACTTGCTCTATTGTTCTATTTTTAGAAGACTGCAGCATCTCGAGGAAGTTTGAATACTTCCCCCTTCCCTCCCACACCCATTACTTAGCCGTGCACACAGCCTCTCACGAAAGATAAAGGAGGAAAACTGAGCGTCCAGATCCTATTCACAGGGGTCCCTTCGCTTCTCTGTCTAAGCTGCCCTTTCATCTGGCTCTGTGTCTGAGCCCTTCCCCACCTTCCTTCCTTCAGCACGGGAGCAGAACTGGAGCCAGCCTGGTCCCAGCCACAAGCCTGGCCTCCCCACGCCTCCCTTGGTGAGCTTCCAAGAAGGACTGAAACACTCCCCTCCGCAACCTGCAGGCCACGCACCAGGCCGCTGGCCACCACAGAGCTTGGCGCTTGCAGAACAAGTGGAGGTAGCTTCTGGCATCCCTCAAAACTTCGCACGCGACTCCTTGACAATCTGTCCCTGGGAAAGCACCAGAAGAGAATTCCTGAGCCTGGTCTCTCCAACTTCCTTTGCCACAATAAACTCGATGATGCCATCCCTTGATGTTCTTCTGTCGGCCCTTCGCTGAGGGAGAGAAGAAGATGGCGTGGTGGCGGGGCTGTGTGCTGCCACCAGCCTCATCACGGTTCCACACAACCACGGGTCTCTGTAAACTCTGTATCGCTGGCCCACACCAGCTTCAGCCATGTCAACTCTTAGCTCATTCGTGGTGTTTTGTGCTGCTTAGACCAACAAGTACCCAGTTGCAGAGAAGAAAAGTACTGAGTGTCACTTTTTTTCCTCTCTGAGACAGGAGTGAGCCAGATTCAAACCATCTCTCTTAGGGTATTGGACAGGCAGAGATACTGGTTCAGAAAGAAAAAGGGATGGGGCTGGAGCAATAGCACAGCAGTAGGGCCAACCTAGTGTCAATCCCTAGTGTCCCATATGGTCCCCCAAGCCAGGAGTGATTTCTGAGCGCAGAACCAGGAGTAACCCCTGAGTGTCATCGGGTGTGGCACAAATACCCAAAAAATTTGAAATTTTCCTGTACGTGGCTGTACATGGAATCTATTAAGTTAAGTGAAGTAAGTCAGAGGGAGAGAGATAGACTCAGAATAGTCTCACTCATCTATTGATTTTAAGAAAAAGACATTACTGTAATAAGGCCTGGAGACAATAGAGTTAAGGGCTGGAAGGGCCAGAAGGACCGGCTCACAATTTGAAGCTCACCACGAAGAGTGGTGAACTCTGTTAGGGAAATGACTACACTAACAGCTAGCATGACAATGTTAAAGAATGAGAGAAGTAGAATGCCTGTCGCGAATACAGGCAGGGGTGGGGGAAGAGTTGGGGCATTGGTGGTGGGAATGTTTCACTGGTGATGGGGTTGTTCTATTTATAACTGAAACCCAACTACAAACATGCTTGTAATCATGGTGCTTAAATAAAGATTTCTATTAAAAAAAAAAAACAAAGAAAGAAAAAGGGGGGCCAGAGTGATGGTATAGCAGATAAGGTGCTTACCTTGCACACTGTCGGCCCAGGTTGGATTCCCTAGCATCCCATATAGTTCCCAGAGCCTACCTGGAGTGATTTTCTGAGCACAGGGCCAGGAGTAACCCCTGAGCTTCACCAAATATGGCCCCAAACCAACAAAAACAAACAAAAAGCACAAGGTAAAAAATGAACCTATATGCTTAGTAATAGACTTGTCGGTGTGTATTTGTTTTCTATTTATATTGTGACATGTAGAGTTGATCTTGAATCTATTAGTCATGTCATAGTGATATGAAAATATATGTCCTGGGGCCGGGAAGGTGGCGCTAGAGGTAAGGTGTCTGCCTTACAAGCGCTAGCCAAGGAACGGACCTCGGTTCGATCCCCCAGCGTCCCATATGGTCCCCCCAAGCCAGGGGCGATTTCTGAGCACATAGCCAGGAGTAACCCCTGAGCGTCAAACGGGTGTGGCCCAAAACCAAAAAAAAAAAAAAAAAGAAAATATATGTCCTGTGACTGACAGTTGGACTTCATTTTTAGTTCCCTTTCTCTTTTCTTTTCTAGCTTTTCACCTCGGGTTCCTACATCTGGATTGTAGCCATAAGTGGACTTGTAAGTGTGATTGGTTCGCCATTTCCTAAACCCTTCTTTTTCGAGGAAACTTCAGGGGACTGTCCCCAGGAACTGAAAAGTTTTGTGAAGATGTGTTCTGGCCAAGGCTCCTCCCTTAGGCTAGAACAGGGTCTGAGGTGGCCCGAGCAATTGCACAGCGAGGAGTGCATTTGACTTTACTCAGTTGCCCCGGTTCAATCCCCAGCATCCCCCAGATGGTCCTTCTAAAGCCCTTCTAAATCAGGAGTGATGCCTGAGCTCAGAGTCAGAAGTAATTCTTCTGGAGTGATAGCACAGCAGTAGGGCGTTTGCCTTGCACGTGGCTGACCCAGAATGGACCTGGGTTCGATCCCTGGCATCCCATATGGTCCCCCATGCCAGGAGCAATTTCTGAGCGCTGGTCCAGGAGTAACCCCTGAGTGTCACCAGGTGTGGCCCGAAAACAAACAAACAAAAAACACAAAACAAAAAGAGGTAACCCTGAACACTGCCTGGGTGTGTCTCCAAAACAAACAAAGAACGGCTGAAAGGAATGGGGGTTTTATTTGTTTCCTTGCCAGAAAATTTTTCACCAAAGATTTTTTCCAACCTGGAGTGTTGTGGATGTCTGGGTTGGGGACTTTTATTGTTGTTGTTTACATTTTTATTATTCAAGAACTATGATCTACAAAATTATCAAGAGTTGAGTTTTAGGAGTCAGAGAGATAACATAGCTTTAGGGCATTTGTCTTGCATGCAGCCAATCCAGGACAGACCTGGGTTCTATTCCCATCATCCCATATGGTCCCCCAAAGCCTGCCAGGAGTGATTTCTGAGTGCAGAGCCAGGAGTAACCACTGAGCACAGCTGGGTGTGCCCCCCCCCCCCAAAAAAAAAAGACTTGAGTTTTAGGCTTATCCTATTTCAACCCCAATCCCACCACCAGTGTCAACTCCCATCTCCAATGCTCCAGTACTCCACCATCCCCAACCCCTCAAGCCCTCTCTCCAACCCCTTCCTTCCTCCTTGACAGGCACATTCCGAAGTTGGGTCATTGCAGCTTAGATCTCCTGTTTTTGATGTTGTTGAGTCTGAGCTTTGGATGTAAAGCTGGACCACTCTCCCACAGCCCCATTAGAACCATAGCCTGAACCTCTGTTTCCCCCATTTCTTTCCCTTTTCATCTTCTTCCTTCCTGCCTTGATTTCTTTTCTTCTCTGTCCTCCCTAAACCCTGGGCTCAAGGGTGATCTACGCATCTGTCTGGCTTGTTTTGGAATTCCATAAGTAGCCTCAGCCTTGTTGTGAGGAGGGGAAAAAATACATAACAACAGCAAAAGCAAATGAAGAAGTTGGCCTTACTAAAAATAAGGAGACATTTCGCTGATTGTTGTTGGGGTTTGGGTTTGTTTTTTGAGACATTGTCATGTGAGGGAAATGTCAGGCCAAGTGGAAAGTCAGGTGGTCAGCTCTGACAGGCTGTCACCAGGCCTGTGGCCAGGAGGGCAGACGGGCGAATCCAGCCCCACGTCACATCTCTGCCTTGTGGCACAGTCCCTGGACGAGGCATTTAAGGGTGATACAGAGCATGGGGGTTCATCTCGACTCCAGTGTGAACCCCCAAGTTTCTACCACATGTAGGGGCTGGGGCAGGAGTGATTTTCATTTCCTCCTCGGTGAAGATGAAAGTTGCTAGGGGCGATTGGGTCACGGTGCTCAGGTAGATGGCAGCAGACAGCGGGTTGGGAAGAGCTCCAAGCTCCTCCACATGTATTTTAGGGAATTGCACCCTTGCTTCCCCGTTGGCCTGTGATGAAGCCTCCGCACTCTCTGCACCACTTTCCTTTATCCCCAAAGCTGCCAGACTCACAGCCACAGCTGGGGGGTGGGGGTGGGGTGGGGAATAAATTCAGGCTCCCAGGACAGTGTGTCTCCTGTCCCCGAAGCTGAGCTCTGCTTCGAAGCTGTGGCTTCTCATCGTCCCAGCCACTGGTTCTCCACAGGACTTGGTTGCCGGACTAGGCCTTGTAAAGTCACTTGCTGTGGATTTGTTGGCGTTCATATGTCCCCTTTGTGAGGATCAGAGCCATAGCACAGCCTGTAGGGCTTTTGCCTCGCACACTCGTCTGACCCCAGGTTCAATCCTTGGCATTCTATATGGTCTCCCAGGGCTATCACTGTGCTATCACGCCAGCCCCTTATTTCCTTGTCTTATTTTCTTTTTTAAAAGGAACCAGGAGCTTAGCACATCTTTAACATAAAAACCCCATGTTTCTGGGGCTAGTGCGATAGTACAGTAAGGCATTTGCCTCTTGCACACGGCCAACATTGGGTTTGATCCCTGCATCCTCTGTGTTTCCCCCGAGCACCACCAGGAGTGATTCCTGAGCACTTAACCAAGAGTCACCCCTGAGCATCACCAGGTGTGACCCGAAAAACTAAAACAACAACAAAAACCGTATGTGTAATAGGAGTTACTATGAATAAAATAAGTGGGTTGGTGATTGGGATATTAATTTCCAGATGATGAACTCTGGGTTTACATAATCCCACCTGGAAGCCTTCACCTCTTTCATCATCATCCTTGGACACTGCCTTCATGAGTACAGATGCTCCCTGTGTTTGCTCTGTCCGATAGACCCAGCACTGCCAACACTGATGGCTCCAGCTTGTGAAGGGGGATATGGGGACGTCGAGAGCGGGCAATGGGGGCCTTGAGCATTACCATGTCACCTTCAACCCCACAAATGTTGGTGCATGTTTCAAACCAGATGGATACTTTCTTTCTCGCTTGTCATTTTTATCAATTGGCTTTCTTTTGGGGGGGGGGGGTTTGGGTCATACTGGGCAGCGTTCAGAAATCGCCCCTGGCAGGCACAGGGGACCATATGGGACGCCAGGATTCAAACCACCGTCCTTCTGGATGTAAGACAAACACCCTACCTTCATGCTATCTCTCTGGCCCCTTGATTGGCTTTCTTATCGGGAACCTCCCAAGCAGTGCTCAGGAGAGGGGAGAGGGAAAAGTTGATGATGCGGGGCAGGGGGCTCCTACTCCTGGCTGTGCTTGGTCACCTGGGCCTAACAGTTTAGTTTAATGTGAGAGGCCCCAGAAATGGTGACAATGCAGTGTATCTAAGGCTCAGTGATAAAGAGTGGGGACCACCAGGGCGACAGCCAGCAGAGTGCCAGGGATCATACTCAGATCTGGCATAGGCGAGGCAATGTGCCCGGCACCCCTGGCCATCTTCATGTCGATTTGATGTTTGATGCGATGTGATGAGTCTCCAGCGGGGATATTTATGGAGGAGGCTTGATTCCTTCCTCTTGTCACAGATTCCAAGCCCAAGACTCATCAATACTCTCTCTCCTCCCCCCCTCTCCCTCCCTCCCTCTCCCCCCTCCCCCGCAGTGGGGATATTTATGGAGGAGGGTTGATTCCTTCCTCCTGTCACAGATTCCAAGCCCAAGACTCATCACACACACACACAAACACACACACACACACACACACACACACACACACACACACACATTCCAGGTTGCACTGGTTCCCTGCACTGTCTAGGGATTCTCCCCTTTGGAAAGAGTTAAATACTTTTTTTTTATATTCTTACTACATAAAAGAAATACAGAGATGGTATCAGAACCAGAACTTCATAAGGCAGGTAGAACACCTGCTGCTTGAATTTAACCTTGGAGCAGTGACATTTAGCACTTAAGTATTTAAGGAAGTTATTTTCTCTTATGCATTTTGAGGCTTTTTTTTTTTTTTTTTTTTTTTGGTTTGGTGTGGTTTGGTTTTTGGGCCACACTCGGCGGTGCTCAGGGGTTACTCCTGGCTGTCTGCTCAGAAATAGCTCCTGGCAGGCACGGGGGACCATATGGGACACCGGGATTCGAACCAACCACCTTTGGTCCTGGATTGGCTGCTTGCAAGGCAAACGCCGCTGTGCTATCTCTCCGGGCCCTCTTTTATTTTTTTTTTTTAAGAGAAAGAACTTCTTCTTTTTGTTTTTGTTTTGGAGCCTGGTGATACGTGTTGAGGGCTCCCTCCTGGCAGGGCTCAGTGACCAATATAGAGTACCAGGGATTGAATGTGGGTCTGCTATGTGCAAGACCAATGCTCTCCCAGCTGGACTTTCAGCAGCTCCGCCCAACCACATAGCTTCTTTTTCATATACCATTTGTGTGACGTATAAGTGACATTGTAGTTGCTATTCTAGAACTCACTCTTTAGTGATGCTTTCCTAGAAAGCTTTGGGTATGGTCTATTTGTTTTTACTTATTTATTTATTTATTTTGATTTACAAAGTCCTTCATAGTTGGGTTTTAGACATACAATGTTTCAGGGCCAATTCTACCACCAGTGTCGATCTCCCTCGACCAGTGTTCCCAGAGTCCATCCTATGCTACCATCCCCTGTCTCCCAGCCTGCCAGCATATAACAGGCATGCTTTACATTTTGAATGTGAAAGTTTGGTTCTTATGATTCCATCTTGGTTGACTTTGGCTTACATATTTAGTTCTGTCTTTTTTTTTTTTTGTGGTTTTTGGGCCACACCCGGCGGTGCTCAGGGGTTACTCCTGGCTGTCTGCTCAGAAATAGCTCCTGGCAGGCACGGGGGACCATATGGGACACCGGGATTTGAACCAACCACCTTTGGTCCTGGATCGGCTGCTTGCAAGGCAAACGCTGCTGTGCTATCTCTTCGGGCCCTGTCTTTTCTTAACACCAAATAGCACCTGAGGCCACTTGGCTCCTGCCCCCCATTCTTTCATCCTTTCATATTTGTGTTTCCCCTCCTCCACTTCTTTCCTCCTTCTCTTTCTACTCTGGGCCAAGAGTGTTCTCGACGACTCCCATTCAAACCATTGCATTTCTTCATCTACTTATTCTAAATTCCACACATAAGTGACATCATTTGTATTTCTCCTTCTTCTGGCTTGCTTCACTTACTGTATTTCATCAGCCTGTTCTGATTCAGCCCGGCTCTGTCTTTTCTCCAGCTGAGGCGCCTCCTTGCGTGATTCTAATGTTTCTCTGCCTGAGTTGATTTAACAGTAGAATGTTGTTACGTTACTTTAGCACCACATTTTGCTCAGTGGCAACCCCGTTTCTGCTTTCTGTGAGAGTGCCAAGAAGTAGGGGACTCCTGGTTTTCCCTGAGGGGGTGGGTAGAATTGGATAAATCGAAGCAGTTCATTTACTGGATGCAGTAGTGAGTCAGCTTGTTTGGGGTGCCTGTCCATCTGTAGTTCACTGTGCACTCCAACAGGGATTCAGTCAGCACCCAGGAGGTGTTCAAAAATCACAATCGGAAAGATCAATAAAAGCAAGACTTTGTTCTTTGAAAAAGTAAACTAGTGGGGCCGGGCGGTGGCGCTAGAGGTAAGGTGCCTGCCTTGCCAGCGCTAGCCTAGGACGGACCACGGTTCGATCCCCGGTGTCCCATATGGTCCCCCAAGCCAGGAGCGACTTCTGAGCACATAGCCAGGAGTAACCCCTGAGCGTCACCGGGTGTGGCCCAAAAACCAAAAAAAAAAAAAAAAAGTAAACTAGATCAATAAACCATTAGCCAAAAACTCACAAAGGGAGAGAGAGAGAAACTTAATAAACTGAATTAGAAATGAAATGGGGGAGGTTACTACAAACACTACAGAAATTCAGAGCGTAATCAGAGATTACTTTGAGAGACTCTATGCCACAAAACAAAACAAAAAAAAACCTTGGAAGAAATGGATAAATTCTTGGACTCCTATAACCTCCCAAGATGCTCTGGCATATCTGAACAAACCCATCACTATTGAGGAAATTAAGATGGTAATCAAGTCTTCCCCAAAATAAAAGCCCAGATGAATTCTTTCCAACCTTTCAAAAAGACCTACTGCCAATCCTTTTCAGATTCTTCCAGGAAATTGAAGAAACAGACACAGTCCCAAATAGTTTTTACGAAGCTAACATCATCCTGATACCAAAAGCAGACAGCAATGCCACAAAAAAGAGAACTACAGACCACTATCCTTGATGACCACAGATGCAAAGATCCTCAACAAAATCCTAGGAAATAGGATCCAGCGCTTCATCAAAAAAGTCATACACCATGACCAAGTAGGATTCATCCCAAAGATACAAAAATGGCTTAACATGCAAGTCAATCAACATAATGCACCACATCAGCAAAAGGAAAAATAAAAACCATATCATCATCTCAATAGATGTAGATAAAGCATTTCATAAGGTTCAACACCCATTCATGATAAAAACTCCCACAAGATGGGAATGGAAAGAACTTTTTCTCAGTATAGTCAAGGCCAGAGCAATAGCACAGCAGTAGAGCATTTGCCTTGCACACAGCTGACCCAGGACGCACCTCTACAATCCCCCATGTCCTATATGGTTCCCCAAGCCAGGAGCGATTTCAGAGTGTATACCAAAAGTAACCCCTGAGCATCACCATGTGGCCCCAAAAAAATCAAGTCAAGGTCATTTACCACAAGCCCATGGAAAATATTATACTCAGTGGGGAAAAGCTGAAAGCCTTTCCTCTAAAATCTGCCACAAGACTAGGCAGCCCCCTCTCACCACTTTTTTTTGTTTGTTTTTGGGTCACACCAGCGGCACTCGGATTACTCCTGGCTCTACACTCAGAAATTGCTCCTGGCACGCTTGGGGGATGCCGGGATTCGAACCACCAACCTTCTGCATGAAAAGCAAGCACTTTACCTCCAAGCTATCTCTTTGGCCCCCTCTCACCACTTCTATTCAACATAGTACAGTAATTACTTGCCATAACAATTAGGCAAGAAAAAGATACTGGGGTTATCTAGATAGGAAAGGAAGAAGTCAAGCTCTCACTGTTTGCAGATGACATGCTACTGTATTTAGAAAACCCTGGGCCCGGAGAGATAGCACAGCGGCGTTTGCCTTGCAAGCAGCCAATCCAGGACCAAAGGTGGTTGGTTCGAATCCCGGTGTCCCATATGGTCCCTCGTGCCTGCCAGGAGCTATTTCTGAGCAGACAGCCAGGAGTAACCCCTGAGCACTGCTGGGTGTGGCCCAAAAAAACACACACAAAAAAAAGAAAACCCTAAAGACTCTACCAAAAAGGGGCCAGAGTGATAGCACAGTGGTAGGGCATTTGCCTTGCACATCACTGACCCAGGACGAACCTGGGTTCGATCTCCAGCGTCCCATATGGTTTCCCGAGCCAGGAGTGATTTCTGAGCGCATAGCCAGGAGTAACCCCCGAGTATCACCAGTTGTTGCCCAAAAACAACAGAGGCTACCAAAAAAGCTTCTAGAAACAGGTTTATATAGCAAAGTGGCAAGCTGTAAAATTAACACACAAAAAGCAGTGCCTTCTTATATACAAATAATGATAGAGAAGAAATAAACATTTTTAAAAACAACAATGCAGGGGCCGGAGAGACAGCACAGCGGCGTTTGCCTTGCAAACAGCTGACCCAGGATCTAAGGTGGTTGGTTCGAATCCCGACATCTCATATGGTCACCTGTGCCTGCCAGGAGCTATTTCTGAGCAGATAGCCAGGAGTAACCCCTGAGCACTGCCGGGTGTGTCCCCCCCCCAAAAAAAAAGCAACCCATTTACAATAGTACCACAGAAATTCAAATACCTTGGAGTCAAATTAACTACAGAGGTGAAGGACCTATGCAAAGGAAACTACAAAGCACTGTTTCAAGAAATAAAAGAGGACACAAGGAAATGGAGACATATACCCTGCACGTGGATTGGGAGGATTAATATAATTAAAATGGCAGTACTAAGGGCGGAAGTGATAGCACAGCAGTAGGATGTTTCTCTTGCATTCAGCTTACCCACGATGGACCCAGGTTTGAGTCTCAGCATCCCACATGGTCCCCTGAGCCTGCCAGGTGCGATTTCTCAGCACAGAGCCAGGAGTAACCTCTGAGTGCCACTGGGTGTGGCCCAAAAACCAAAAAAAAAAAAAGGAAAGAAAAGAAAATGACAATGTTCCCCAACACATTGTGGAAATTTGATGCAACCTCTCTTAGAATACCCATGAGTTTCTTTAAAGAAGTGAATCAAATACTCCTGAAAATCATTTGGAACAACAAATGCCCACAAATAACTAAAGCAGTCCTTCGGAAAAAGATGGAGATGGGAGTTATCACTTTCCCCAACTTTAAATTGTATTACAAAGCAATAAAAGCAATAGTCATCAAAACACCATAGTATTAAAATGAAGACAGACCCTCAGATTAATAGAATAGACATGAGTATTCAGAGAATAACCCCCAGACATACAATCAATCTTTAATAAAGGGACAAGATTATTAAAAAATAAAGTCATATTTAACAGGAAAAAATGATACAGGGCAAGAAATGCAAAATGGAGCAAGGAAAACCTCTTCAAGTGAATAATAGTGACAAGTGGTGTTGGGATAACTGGTCAGACACATGTAAAAAAGCAAACTCAGACCTCTGTCTAATACCATGCACAAAGGCAAAATCAAAATGGATTAAAGAGGGGCCAGAGCGGTAGTGCAGGGGTAAGGCATTTGCCTTGCATATGTCTGACCTAGGACAGACCTTGGTTCAATCCCCCAGCATCCCATATGGTCCCCCAAAGCCAGGGGCATTTCTGCTCGCATAGCCAGGAGTAACCCTTGAGCATCACTGAATGTGGCCCAAATAATAATAAAAAAAATGGATTAAAGACCTTGATATCAGACCCAAAACTATAAGGTATATGGAAGAAAACATAGGCAAAATACACCTTAGACATTGACACTAAAGGCATCTTTTTTGGGGGGGGCCACACCCGGCAGTGCTCAGGAGTTACTTCTGGCTGTCTGCTCAGAAATAGCTCCTGGCAGGCACGGGGACCATATGGGACACCGGGATTCGAACCAACCACCTTTGGTCCTGGATCGGCTGCTTGCAAAACAAACATCGCTGTGCTATCTCTGCGGGCCCCACTAAAGGCATCTTTTTTTTTTTTTTTTTTTTTTTTTTGGTTTTTGGGCCGCACCCGGCGGTGCTCAGGGGTTACTCCTGGCTCTCTGCTCAGAAATAGCTCCTGGTAGGCACAGGGGACCATATGGGACACCGGGATTCGAACCAACCACCTTTGGTCCTGGATCGGCTGCTTGCAAGGCAAATGCCGCTGTGCTATCTCTCCGGGCCCAACTAAAGGCATCTTTAAGGAGAAAACAGCACTCTCCAAACAAGTGGAAGCAAGGATAAACAAATAGGATACATTAAACTTAGAAGCTTCTGCACTTCAAAGGAAATGGTGACTAGGATACAAAGGCCACCCATAGAATGGGAGAAACTGTTCACCAATACGCATCAGATAAGGGGCTAATATCTAAGATATACAAGGTACTGACAGAACAATAAGAAAAAAAGAGATAGTTCCATGAAAAAATGGGAAGAAGAAATGAACAGACATTTCCTCAAAGAAGTAGTACAGATGGCCAAGAGGCACATGAAAAAATGCTCAATGTCACTAATAATCAGGGAGATGGAAATCAAAACTACAGTGAGGTACCATCTCATGCCACAGAGACTCACACACACACACACACACACACACACACACACACACACTCTAATCAGTGCTGGAGGGAATATGGAAAGAAAGAAACTCTCATTAACTGCTGGTGGTAATGCTGTCTAATCCAGCCTTTATGAAAAACAATACGGAGATTCCTCAAAAAAACTGGAAATTGAGCTCCCATATAATCTAGTAGTAATACCACACTTAGGGATATACTCTAGGAACTCAAAATCACAATACAAAAATGCCCTCTGCATTCCTATGTTCATTGCATCACTATTTACAATAGCCAGAATCTGGAAACAGCCCAGATTCCCAACAACAGATGAATGGCTAAAGAAACTGTGGTACAAAAATAAAAAAGAAACTGTGGTACATATACACAGTGAAATACTATACAGCTGTTAGGAAAAATGAAGTCATGAAATTTGCCTATATATGATGGACATAGAGACTGTTACGCTAAGTGAAATGAGCCAGAGGGAGATAGGCACAGAATTGTCTTACTAATCTGTGGGATATACGAAAAATTAAAAAAAAAACCAATATGGGTAATAATATCTAGAGGCAATGGAGATGAGCACAGGGAGGACCAACCCATGATACGAAGCTTGCCACAAAGAGCAGTGAATACAGTTAGAGCACTAACTGCACTGACAACTACCATGACAATAATAGTTGGCGGAGGGGAGTACCTTGGGTATCTTAGGCATCTTCGAGGAGGAAACAGCACTCTTCAAACAAGTGAAAGCAAGGATAAATAAATGGGATACATTAAACTGAGAAGCTTCTGCACTTGAAATGGATTGAAATGGACTTAGAGATAGGCATAGATTCGGGTAGGGGAGGGAACTGGGGGACATTGGTGGCAGAAAAAAAAAAAAATCACACGTTGAAAGGTGGTGTTACATTCTATGACTAAAACGCAATTATAAACATTTTTGGTTTTTTTTCTTTTTTT
Organism: Suncus etruscus; assembly: GCF_024139225.1. Lineage (NCBI taxonomy): Eukaryota > Metazoa > Chordata > Mammalia > Eulipotyphla > Soricidae > Suncus > Suncus etruscus. Next base: position 115,257,031 of record NC_064855.1, read on the forward strand.
TCTTTTTTTTTTTTTGGATTTTCGGGCCACACCTGGTAGATGCTCAGGAGTTAAACCTGGCTAAGCGCTCAGAAATTGCCCCTGGCTTGGGGGGACCATATGGGATGCCGGGGGGGATCCAACCGTGGTCCTTCCTTGGCTAGTGCTTGCAAGGCAGACACTTTACCTCTAGCGCCACCTCGCCGGCTCCAATATGAACATTTTTGTAACCACAGTGCTTAAATAAATTTTTTTTTGGTTTGGTTTGGGTGTTTTGTTTTGGTTTTTGGGCCACATCTGGTGGCTCTCAAGTTACTGGAAGGCATGAGGGACCATATGGGATGCCAGGATTCAAACCACCTTGCGTGCAAGGCAAACACCCTACCGCTGTGCTATCTTTCCATCCCCCTGGAGTGATTTCTTAGAGCAGAGCCAAGAATAACCCCTGAGCGCCACCGGATGTGACCCAAAAAAAAAAAAAGAAAAAAAGAAATCACTCCTGGCAGGCTCAGGAGACCATATAGGTTGCCAGGTATCAAACCCGGGTTCATGCCAGGTCAGCAGTGTGCAAGGCAAACACCCTGCCGATGTGCTATAGCTCCGACCCCAATAAATTGTTTTTTGGTTTTTTGTTGTTAACAAAATTGAACATAACATTTAACATAAACATTGAACACAGGGCCTGGAGAGATAGCACAGCGGTGTTTGCCTTGGAAGCAGCCGATCCAGGACCAAAGGTGGTTGGTTCAAATCCCGGTGTCCCATATGGTCCCCCGTGCCTGCCAGGAGCTATTTCTGAGCAGATAGCCAGGAGTAACCCCTGAGCAATACCGGGTATGGCACAAAAACAAAACACTGAACACAATTAAAATGGCAATACTCAGGACTGGAGTGATAACACAGTTGTACAGTGTTTGCCTTGCATACGGCCAACTTAGGATCGATCCAGGTTTGATTTCCAGCATTTCATATCTTCCCTGAGCTGCAAGGAGCGATTTCTGAGCACAGGGCCAGGAATAAACCCTGAGCACTGCCGGTGTTGCTCCAAAACCAAACAAAAACAAAAACATACTACCAAAAAGAAGAAAGATTCTCCTTGGAAACTGGTCATCCACACCACTGGGAGTGTTTGGTTCCCCACTTTTCCAAGTCTCATCTCTTATACCAGCATTGGGTATCTGAATGGGACCCCCAAAGCTGGGGTAAGTGTCCTCAGAAAGTTGGGCTAGCAGTCACCACAAGTGAGAACCCCAATGTTGTGTGTTCATGTTTGTGCCTTGGGGTCTCCCCATCACCTTGGATTCTTTCTCCATGTCCTGGCAAGGAAACACCCCAGCGCCCAGACCCTTACCGAGTCCAGCCACCTCCCTCTGTTCTGCACAGGTCCTCTCCCACCTGAGCCTCCTGCCAGATCACTCTGCGGTCTCGTCCCCAGTCCTCACTTCTTCATTTTCTGCCACCGTCTCTGTCGCATGAGTCACCTCCTTCATGACTCAATCCCGCCCGATGGTGCCAGACTCCAGTTCTCAGAAACTAGCGTTTCTGGCCCGCGCTGATTTGCTGTGATTAAAGCAGAGAAAACCCGCTTCTTCCCCATGTCCTCTCCACATCAACATGTTTCCACGTGTTTCCTTCTTACTCAGAAGGACCAGACAGGCCTCCAGTCGGCCCCATCCTGGTGACCACCCTACCCCCAGTCCCCAATCCAGCTCCTTTTATTTTGCAGTCTAGCCAGGTTTGGTTTTCATGTCATGGAGCTACTTTTTATGTTTTGTTTTGGTTTTTTCATTTATTTATTTATTTATTTTGGTTTTTGGGCCACACCCGGTAACGCTCAGGGGTTACTCCTGGCTATGTGCTCAGAAGTTGCTCCTGGCTTGGGGGGACCATATGGGACACCGGGGGATCGAACCGCGGTCCGTCCAAGGCTAGCGCAGGCAAGGCAGGCACCTTACCTTTAGCGACACCACCCGGCCCCATTGTTTTGTTTTTTTAAATTGGGGGACCAGAGCAAATAGCACAGCGGGTAGGGTGTTTACTTTGCACACAGCAGACCCAGGTTTGATCCCTAGCATCCCATATAGTCCCCTGAGCCTGCCAGGAGTGATTCCTAAGCACAGAAGAAACCTTGAAATCTGTTGTTTTGGGCCACTAAGTGTGGTTTGAGGGTGAGTTTCTGTGGGGACCCGCCAAGCTTCGCAAACAAACCTTCCTGATGGTGTGAGGTCCCTCAGGGGAGCTTGTGAAGTCCCGGGAGGGGTGTGGTGAGGAGTAAGGGGCATGTGTCAGGGAGTTGCCATCTGTGGCTGCTGTGTGGCCTACCTGCCCGCACACAAGTGGATGATACCACCTGGGGGTGCAGTGCTGGAACCATGCACGGTGTGGGAGGACACTTTGTGACAGAAGGTGGATTTCTGGGGAGGGAGAACTTGGTGTCGACACCTTGAAGCTGGCGTTGTTCTTTCTCCACGTTTTTGCTAATACAGAAACAGGCACCAAGGCCTTGGATCCTAGAGCTGCCTCTTCTGTGACCTCTGACCTTTCTTGTGACCCCCCTGGCCCCATTCTCTCTCCCACCCTCCATCCTGATCTCTACTCTTACCCAGGACTCAGAATTTCGTGTCATTCTTTTGTAAGCTGTCCCCTTCCCCATACTTCACCCCCTGTCTGCTGTTTGAGGTTAAAAGCTCAGTATTGCAAAAGACTAGCAGGTGAGGGATGTCCCAGGCCTCCACCACCCTCCCAATATGCCCACCACCGAGACCCCTGTTCTGCACAGATCCCCGGATCCAGAGGGCTTGGCAGAGCCCCTGGAGATGCTGAGCGGTGCACAGTCAGCCACCCTCTGCAGCCTTTTTCCATGGGGACTGAAGGGGCCGACCAGCACCCAGGAAAAGTTTGCCTCCTCTTCCTCCTGATGAAGGGCCCGGCCTGCTGCCCTGCTTTTTCTTCAGATTGTGTTGGGCTGGTCCTCCATAGAGTGGGTTTAAACTAGAGTATCCAGGGGCCAAAGCCATAGGACAGCAAGTAAGACGTTTGCCTTGCATGCAGGCCACCCAGTATCCATAGGCTCCCCTGAGCACGGCCAAAATAATAATAATAATAATAAAATAATAATAATAATGAAAACAGAGCATGGTGGGGCTGGAGTGATAATACAGCAGTAGGGATTTGCCTTGCACACGGCCAACCCAGGACAGACCTGGGTTTAATCCTCAGCATCCCATATGGTCCCCCGAGCCTGCCAGAAGTGATTTCTGAACACAGAGCCAGGAGTAATCCCTGAGCGCCACTGGATGTGGCCCAACCCTCCCCCCCCCCCCCACAAAAAAAGAGCATTGTAATACCCTTTTTCCACCCAGGGAAAGCAGTTCTGGAGCAAGAGTTGCCACAGGAAATAATCCAAACAAAGCTGAAAGTGAAATATGTATGGCCGAGTGGCAGTCTAGCTCATCAAGCCGAGAGAGGGGGGATTGGGGGGGGGGGGGGAGAGATCACCAGCTAGAGAGAAAAGAGAAAAACAGAGCAAGTTGCTTCTGCTGTATTCCTGCAGAGGAAAAGAGAAGGACAGAGCAAGTTGCTTCTAATCGATGCTTTCTAGCAAGCCCAACTTGGTCAGGGGGCCTGGGCCTCTGCCCCCAGACAGACACAGACACACACATAGACACAGACATACACACACACACACACACACACACACACACACACACACGCATGCACACACACCTCTGCCCCAGACAGACAAATAGACACACACATACACACCACTGCCCCAAGACAGACAGACAGACAGACACACACACACACACACACACACACACACACACACACACACATCCTTAAATATGTTAACAACTTGCTTCCAGCTCAGTGTCCTCATACCTGATACTTGTTGATGTATGTCACATGTTTACACACTTCTCTCCGTGGGATTACCTAGAAGCAGGCAGGGCCTCTGGCTCAGAAAACACTGGTAACTAAGGAACTGAGAGCCAGATAAAGAAGGACTGGCTGGGTAGCTGGGGGGGGGGGGGTCACCCCAGAATGCTGGTGCTTGAAGTAAACATAGCCCCAACTCTTGTTTCATCTTTGTTCCTTCTCCATCTCAATCTGTGAGGCTGTGAGCCCCGTGTCCCCAGGATTTTTCTCTCATTTCTGTCTCTTCTTGGCTTTTATGCTTTTATGTTTTGGTTTTGTTTGGGGTGGGGGTGGGGTTGGTGTGTGTGTGTGTTGGTGTGTGTGCGTGTGCATGCGTGCTATACCTGGCTGTGCTCAGGGCTTACTCCCAGCTCCTCACTCAGGGATCATTTCTGGCAGGACTTGGGAAACCATATGGGATATGGGATCGAACCCAGGTTGGCTACATGCAAAGCTAACACCCTCCCCACAGTGCTCTTACTCTGGCCCTACTGTCTCTTTTCTTTATCTTCGCAGCATCCCTGCCTTAGATCTGTTCATGCACGGCTGGTCCCGGGCACTGGAATAATTGCCTATTTTACACACCTCATTCCATACCATTTACTTGGCACATTCTTGGCAAGGTAGCTGTGCCTCTTGGTATTTTCACTGGTGACTGCATGAATTCTAGTGGCCTGTGTCCTAGACGTGGTTGACTATTGTCTTTTCATTGCTGTTATTTTTGTTTCGTTTTGTTTGGGGGCCACACCCAGCGGCTCTCGGGGGTTACTTCTGGCTCTGTGCTCAGAAATCGTTCCTGGCAGGCTTGGGGGACTATATAGTTGCCCAGGATAGAGCCCAGGTCAGTCCCAGGTTGGTTGCTGCAAGGCAAATGCCTACCCACTGCGCTATCTCTCCGGTCCTCCTTTTTCATTTTAACTGTAAGTTGTTCTGGTTGGTGTGTAATGAGCTTATTTTTTTAACCTTCATCTAAAAATGACAACAATGGTAAGTGATATTGAAGCCCTCTTTGTTTGCCTCTGGGTCACGCATCAACCTTCTTCGTGAGGTTTCTGCTGAGAAAGTCCCAGGCCCTTTCTCAGAGTCTAAAACAGTCCCTGAATGTTGGCCGTAGGTGTCCGTCTGATGTCCACCCTGCCCATGGCCTGACAGGCATTTCCTGTTGTTGTCCACAATCAGGTCTAGGAGGTCAGAGCCGGCACCTCAGGCCCAGGTGCTAACCCAGCACCTAGGTCTCCACCGCAAGGCCCGGATGCTTCTCTGGCTGGTTGACCCCCTGGTCCCCTTTCCTGGCCAGCTGCAGCCTCATCACACTAGCACCTCCACTTCCTCTGCCAGAGCCCATCCTTCCTTCCGGGCCTGCTTGGAGCCACTGGGACTCCCCCCACTCCCGGGGGTGGATCTTGGACTCTGATCACCAGCTGGATCCCCTGGGAGAATGGCCACCCCCATCCCATCCCGGCCTCTGGACAAACATGTCAGGGCCTGTGGTCTCTTTCCTGGTCTCCCCAGACTCACCCTCCCAGTCTCTCTGGGCTGCTTGACTCCTGGAACTATTCTGGAACTTCCCTCCTAGAACTGCTGAGACCCTCCTCAGTCCCTCTCCTTTCTGTTCTTTGGCCCCTGCCCTCCCCTTCTTCTCTCCCCTTGCCCTCAACATCAGCAGGGGGCACCCTGATCTCCCTGTGTCTCCACAGAGGTCACTACTTAGTTGCTGCTCTGCCGCAGGCGTCTTACGTCTCAGCATCTCTAGTGGGGACTAAAATCCTTCACGAGAAGAAAAACGGGTAACACGAGCAGCCGAATATGAAATATGAAATAATGAGACCACACAAAATACATTGTATGGGGACCCGTGTCTGCAACAGACGTGAGACAGACGAGAGACAAATTTACTTCTCAGCTGATGACATTTAAGCACAACTCTGATATGCAAAGTATTTCCCTATTTCTGAGGAAACAAAGGGCAGGGAATCTTGGGAAAAGGAAGACAATAGCAGGCCCTAGAATATACATATCAGGGGCCGGAGAGATAGCATGGAGGTAAGGTGTTTGCCTTTCATGCAGGAGGTCATCAGTTCGAATCCCGGCGTCCCATATGGTCCCCCGTGCCTGCCAGGAGCAATTTCTGAGTGTGAAGCCAGGAATAACCCCTGAGCACTGCCGGGTGTGACCCAAAAACCACAAAAAAAAAAAAAAAATAGAATATACATATCAAAACACTAACCAATACAGGTGAAAAGAATCCCCAGCTAAAAGGGAGGAAGTTCTAGTTTAGAAAGGAGGTTCTTATAACAAAGAAAGGGAAACTGGTATTTACTACAATTTGGCAGCCTGCAGGAACAGTAAAATGCAAGAAAGATAGGAGCTGTTTGTTTACTACCTAAAAGCTGAAAACAGAAAAAAAAAATGGGACCAGAGAGATAACATGGAGGTAGGACGGTGGTTCGAATCCCAGCATCCCATATGGTCCCCTGAGCCTGCTAGGAGCAATTTCTGAGCATAGAGCCAGGAGTGAGTGACCCCTGAGTGCAGCCTGGTGTGACCCAAAAAACAAAAATAAAAACCAACAAAAGACTTACTCCTGGAAGGCTCCCAGGACCATATGGGATGTCAGGGATTGAAGCTGGGTCGACTACTTGGAAAGCAAATGTCCTCCCTGCTGTGTTATTGCTCCGTTTCCCCCAAAGCCCCAAAGGCAATTTTTTTTTTTTTTGTCTTTGGGTCATATCCGGAGGTGCTCAGGATTACTCCTGGCTCTGCGCTCACAAATCAACCCCTGGCAGGCTCGGAGGACCATCGGGGATCCTGAATTGCCTGCATGCAAGGCAAACACCTTACCGCTATGCTATCTCTCAGGCCCTGCCTGAGATTTATTAATAAAATACAATTCTTGTCTATTTAACTTTTGCCATGACTCTCAGTGTCTTTATGGGTGAAGGGTTTGCTATCTGCTCAGGGTCATGTAATAAGCAACCCTGCCGAGGTTGGGTCCATTATGGCAGATTTATTATTATTATTATTATTATTATTATTATTATTATTATTATTATTATTATTATTGTGATTATTCGGGACCTCAGTCATTCTGGGTTCTGCTAAGACAAAACAGCAGCCAGCCCCCTGAGGTCTTGGGGGTGCAGGAGTCCAGGTCTCTAGGCAGGAGGAGAGCCGCGCTGTCTGCTTCCAGCTAAGCAACCTGTGGGGCATTTCATTTCTCTTGCAGATTGCGGGCATCTGCTACCACAGCAGAATGCTGCAGGTGGACCGGCTCCTCAGCGTGCCCCCCTGGGTGGCCAGGTTCTTCTCCTGCACCCTCGAGCCTGTGTTCTCGTCGTCCGAGCCTGCCACCGAGAACCACGTGGGCATGGGTGCCACGGTGGACATCCAGAGGCAGCAGCGCATGGAGCTGCTGGACCGGCAGTTGATGATTTCACAGTTAGCGCAGGCGCGGCGGCAGCGACAGGAGCAGGTGAGCCCCAGGAAGGAGGGACCACTGGGCTGGGGCATGGGGAAGGGTCCAGCAGGCTCAGAGCTACATCCCACCTTAGGCCAATCTGAGGCCATCTGAGTGGACGATGCTGCCCTTGCTGGTCTCGGGATGTCCTCGCTCCTCTTCCGGCCATACCCACGGCAACTTGCACACGCCCACACACACCTGTACGCTCACACAGATTGACATACGTGCACAGACTTACATATACACACACATTGTGTTCCAGCCATCTCCCAGCTGGCTGGCCCAAGTGGCGCGCGCTCCCATCTCGGTTACACCCTGTGAGGGGGACAGTGTCTCTGCCATGCAATGTGGACGGTTGCCAGGGAAATAGGAACATCTGTATGGTGAGTCATTCCCGCCCTGAGTCAGACGCTGCTATTTGCGGAAATGCTTGGAGGACATTACTCTGCCCGCCAGGCCTCCCTCGGCGTGTCTCTCTCTTTGGTTCCGGAGGGGTCCCACCCTGCCATGCTCGGGACCACTCTTACGGTACTCAGGGGACCCCCGTGGTACTGGGGACAGAGCCTGGGTCTTCCGCTGCGTTCCTAGCATGTGTTCCTGTCAGTTTATTTGTGTGTGTGTGTGTATGCATGTTTACGTGTGTTGTTGGAGAGGCAGTGCTCTGCGCCCCGTCCACCCATTTCCTCAGAGGGCAGTTACTCAATCTCCCCACATCCCGTCTGAGGAAGGTTTCATGCCTCACGCAGACACCCTCGCCACAGGTGGTCCTTGGCTGCAGCCCCGCTCAGAGACAGGTCTGTGGAAGGCATATCCCCAGAGAGCGCTGGGACCTCCCAGCTATGGGCAGGTGTCCCCCCCCCCATGGGAAAGGGTCCCCTCAGCCAGTGTTCCCACCCACTCTGGGGCTCTGGAAAGCGCGTCTGAGGCATAAGGCATATCTCTGGGCAGAGCCTGGACATGGTCTGCGTCTCCATGTGTGAAAACATAAGCCTTCTATGCACTTGTGTCTGTACAAGTATGTGTACATTTGTGTGTTCATACATGTGCATGTGTGTGCATGCTTGCTGACAGTCCAGAGCCAGTTCGCAGACACTCCCAGCCAGGTCACCCCAGGTCACTCACTACTTTCCCTTTCTTTTCAGTTGCTCCTTCTTTCACTGTGGGTGTACTTTAGTCTGAGAACTTCTCTCTTTCTCTCTCTCTCTCGCTCTCTCGCTCTCTCTCTCGCTCTCACTCTCGCTCTCAACATAGAGCAGAAAGCTTGAAAGGTAGATTAGATTAGCAGGTTTGGAGTAAGCCACCCTGTGGGGCCTGCTTGATAAAAATCTGCAGAGAAGAAGCACCTTGCGCTCAATCTTTGTCTTTTCGTTCTGGGCGCAGCCGTCTCTCTATCTCCCTCCATCTCACTGCAGAAACTTGCAGTGGAGTTTTGGGGTTCTTGGAGGTGACCCAAGCAGCATTTTTTTAAATCTTTTTAATAAAATTCACAGCAGAAAGATAGGATCAGTGTCACGTCGAATCCCCTCCCCAAGGCTGACTCGGGCAGCGTCTTCCAGAAAGTCGTTCCTCTTTTCCGTTCTGGGCTGAGCCCCTGTGGTCTTCTAGACGAGGTGACCCCCAACAGGAAAATAAATGCCCAGCGTTCCCAGCCTTTCTGGAACTTTCCCTTCTAACCACTCGGAGGGCAGTTTTGTTGTTTTTTGGAGGCCACACTTGGTGGTGCTCAGGGTTTACCTGTAGCTCTGTACTCTAGAATCACATCTGGGCTGAAGCACAGCAGGTAGGGCAATTGCCTTGTTTGATTGTTTGATCCCTGGCATCCCATATGGTCCCTTGGACACCCCAAGATCAGGGGGCTTCGTCTCAGTCCTTCCCGGCCAGTCCCTGTTGTCTGGGAAATCCCACCCTGACCAGAAAAGCATCTATAAGGTGAAAGATGGAGGACAGATGTTGCAGGATCTGTGGCAGGCTTCAGGGGGCCAGGAGAGGGACCCCACCCTCCAGCATCAAGGGCAGCAGGCATCTAATGGGACTTGACTGGGAGCTGTGAAAGGGCAGTGAAGGGTCGGGGCAAAACCCTTCTGGCCCCACAACACAACAACAACACAGTTTTACTTTCTGTGGTTTCCTGACCCCACCCAACCCTCCCACCTCCAAGGCTCAGTACCGAGTTCCCTGAGGGGAGGGTTTCACCACCACTGACCTGAGCAGTATCTCAGGTAGGCAGGTCCCCCACAGAGCTGCCCTCTGCTCACCCCTTCCTTCCTCGCTCGCCTTCAAGGCAAGGCATGAAGTGGTGAGGGGCACCAGGAGACCTAAGTCTCAGCTGCCCTGTGGATTCACGGTCCAGCCTGGGGCTCTTAGCTGCTCCCCAGTTTCTCTGGCCCCCAACTCCTGCACCACTTGCCTTGCAAGGGTCCTCACCACAGAGCCTTGTGCCTTTCCCCGGGGCCTGGAGCTGGGCAAGATCTGGGCGTCTGCGTCTATGGATGGCCCACCCACCTCCACCCTGTCAGGAGGAAGCACTTCCTGTTTGTGGAGAGTCCCCTCCTTGGCCTTTCTGCTGCTGAAGCACTTTTCACGGCTCATGTCTCGCATCAACACATCTTCCTCCTTCCTTCTGACAAGTCACACGTCCCGCTTCCCACAGTGCTGGGTTCCGGGGTTAGTGCTCTAGACCCTGAGCTGGGCAAGGCCCTCCTGGGCGGGGGTGCTTCATCAGAGACTCCTCATACCCCCCTGCACTTCATGGTTTCGACTGGACACAGAGCTGTGCCCCGTGGACTGCTTTTGGGGTACACGCCAGGGTTTCACCCGAAACCTCCACATCGGGTTGTCTACAAGCACGTGAACACACTCAAACACACACGCTTACACTCACTCTCACACCTCCACATGTCACATGCTCATGTACAGATGCACATACAGTCACACACACCTTTACACTCAACAACACACACATTCAGACAGGCGCAATGAAGCATACCCAGACATATCACACACCTTCACACTTGTGCAGACCTATCTGCACTCGCACACACAGGCCTGTATGTTTTTCCATGCCTATCACACTCAGACACACATACTCAGCATATACACAGACACACACACATGATCACATCACTCACACGCATGTGGAACATACATTCCCCAGTGAGGAGCAGGTTCAGTGCCCCTGACAGACCATTCAGTAGATCACAGGAGCTGAAATTGGTGAAAGCTTCCTTTTCTCATCGAAGATAAGGCACAGAGGGGACGGTGGGGTAATGGGGACGAGTTGACAAAGACTACAAGACAACGGGCCAGCAGGAAGATACTGGCCAGGCTCCTTCCTCTTTCTTTTTTTTTTTTTTGGTTTTTGGGCCACACCCGGCGATGCTCAGGGGTTACTCCTGGCTGTCTGCTCAGAAATAGCTCCTGGCAGGCACGGGGGACCATATGGGACACCGGGATTCGAACCAACCACCTTTGGTCCTGGATCGGCTGCTTGCAAGGCAAATGCCGCTGTGCTATCTCTCCGGGCCCTCCTTCCTCTTTCAAGTCCCTTCCTCATCACCCTACCCTGGTCAGGTCAGCTGCCAGGAGCTGTGGTGGCCTGAAGGGGATAGGTACCCTGCCTGTCCAGCCGTGATTGTCACAGCCGGACCCTGGCAGGTCGGCTGATCACTGGGCAGCCCAGGAGTGTCTGTTCCCCAGGCGTGGCCTCTGGGCTGACCGTGGAGGGACCAAAGGCACCGCCTTGGAATGGCAGTGCCAGGAACACATGGAGCAGGGCTCAGCTTTTCGGGCATACAGCCCACACCCACTGTACTACCCGCCCCTCCATGGAGAGCCCAGAGCTCCAGGCTTAGGTCAGGCCCAACCTCAGCCCAGCCCATCGAGCTGTGCACTGTGGAGCGTGCACCTTCTCAGTCCCATTCCTGCTCTGTCCTCCTTTACTGTAAGATGATACCCAACTATTAACCCAAAACAGTGGCATTCCCCCATCTTCCTCTTTCCTTTCCTTTAAACCTATCCCTTTGATATGTAAAAGTCAGCCTGGATCACTAGACCCTCCCCTGCCCTGATGAATTTTGTACTGGGAGAGTAAAGAAAAGTCAGCCTGGCTTTGGTACTCGGAGACACCAGGATGAGGAGGCAAGAAGCCACTGGCTGGGGCCGGAGAGATAGCATGAGGGTAGGGTGTTAGCCTTGCACACAGAAGGACGGTGGTTCTAATCCCAGCATCCCATATGGTCCCCTGAGCCAGGAGTAACCCCTGAGCACTGCTGGGTGTGATCCAAAACAAAAACAAAAAGCCACTGGCTCCATGACTCTCTCCTGACTGGCTTGATTTATTTTTGTTTGTTTTTGTTTTGGGGCCACACCCAGCAGTGCTCAGAGGTTACTCCTGGCTCTGTGCTCAGAAATCACACCTGGCTTGGGGGGGGGACCATATGGGATGCCAGGATTCAAACCACTGTCAGTCCTGGGTTGGCTGCGTGAAAGGCAAATGCCCTACTGCTGTGCTATCGCTCCATCTCATGACTAGCTTTTTTTTTTTTAATTTTGAGAACAAAGATGCAAAGAAAGAGGACAAGGTAAAGTTACAGTGGAAGGACAATCACCCATAAACAGGATTCTCAGTTAGTCCCATTGCTAATATCTTAACTTTGAACTTTCAGTCAAAGAACATTAAGAAAAATAAAACGGAACCCATGTATAATTACTTTGTCCCTCAAGTCCCCAGATTGTAGTACATAATATTTCTTAGCAGCACACAAAGCAATCTAAAGCCATAAAACTTATGTAACTCCTTAAACATTGAAGGCAAAGTACTTTTTTACACTTCCATGCACATGCATATTAGTTTAAGTTAACCTCAAAAGTTTAAGTGGATTGTTTTTCTTAAGGATTAGAGTCAAAGGAGCACAGTAAAAACAGTGTTAGAGTGGCAATTATTGTTTGCATAGGCCCACCAAAATATGAGGGACATGGAAAGGAAAAGCCTTGGCCTAAATACAAGGAGACCCTACCCCTGAAGTTTCCTGGCAGAAGACCAACCCTTGGCTCCAGAAAAACTAGGTTGTCCAATCCAGGTCATTGTCTGTAGTGCCAATACACTTATTTTTCACACAGTCTCTGTTGTTGGTATCATGTTTCTGTATTAAGATCCTGGAATCTGCATATCCTACATTGCATTCAGGATGGTGCAGAGCATCCTCTCATTTCACCTCACAATTTAAGGGCAAAGCAGAGAACCCTGTCCTGTAAGCAGGTCGTTGTTGTTGTCAAGTCTTCTGAGTGTTAAGGGAAGTCTCTTTTGAGCAGGTCGATGTCAGAGCAGTGGTAGTGTCTTCCCTGGTAGAGGATTACTTCCAGGTGTTGTTATAAAAAAACCTTGGATGTTTCATAGATAGCTTTCCTGGTTCAGGGGTGAATGTAGGATGTCCGTTCTTCTGAGGCCTGTGCCAGGTCATTATATCAGTGTTCAGGGTGTAAGGTCCCATTGTACTACAAGATTTGTGTGTTCCAATCTCTATTAGATAAGAACTTATTTGTATGTATAGTATTTTTCCATTTTAATGTGCCTGTGCAAACAAGCTTGGTTTATTAATTAAAACTTAATTGAAGCTTGGTTAATTAATTGAAACTTAACAAAAATAAACTTGAAACTAGCTTGGTTTATTTTTTTTTTTTTTGGTTTTTTTTGGGGGGGCCACACCCGGCGGTGCTCAGGGGTTACTCCTGGCTGTCTGCTCAGAAATAGCTCCTGGCAGGCACGGGGGACCATATGGGACACCGGGATTCGAACCAACCACCTTTGGTCCTGGATCGGTTGCTTGCAAGGCAAACACCGCTGTGCTATCTCTCCGGGCCCTAGCTTGGTTTATTAATTCTTCGCTGCTACCCTGCTTTTTCAAACCTGTCTGCCCTGGGGTAGAAATATACGTGTGCCGTGATTTCACAATGTGGGGATTGATTTTACACTTTACACGTTCACACTGGCCACAATGTTCCTGCTTCCCCTTTCTCTGCTGGCTGGTCCCACACCGTCTTGTCCTTCCCGAGACCCCGAAGGCCCTATTCTCCCCATTTCCAAGGGGAGCCCCCCCACTCAGCCCTGGTTCACAGTGTTCCCAGGAGTCCCACCCCTGTAGTTCATCTGGCTGTGGTCATGAAGCACCAGGGAATATCCCACTGCTCCCCTGTCTGGGGGTGGCTGGACCTCCTGGCACATGGCAAGCTGCCACAGCTGAAGCCCACTCTGGTGGGTTGATGTTTCAGCATGTGCCACCAGTGGTTCACACCGAACATGACCTATTAAGCACAATGAACTGCTCTCCCCCAGCACCATCATTGAGGCCACCTGGCACAAATCACCCTGGGGTTGAGCTGTATCCATCCTGTCTCTCACTGTCTGCTTCCCCGGGCACAGAACGCCTCTCTGAGAGTTAAGGGGGTGCCCTGGAAACCAGCACCTGCCAAGTGACCCTGGCACCACAGAAGAGCCCCAAGACCTCTTCTTATGGCCTCCCTCCCCATCCCTGTCTCTTTGCAGGGAGGAATGATCAACTGGAACCGTCTCTTCCCACCTCTGCGCCAGCGGCGTAACACACATTCTCAGGACGGACGTCAGCCCGAACAGCCAGCGCCCCCTCCCCTGGAGGTCTCCGAAGAACAGGTAACAGGGTGCAGTCCTGCCCCACTCACCCCTGCCCCCTGCAGACTCCCACATCAGGAGTTGGAGGCACAGAGAGAAGCAGAACATGGACAGGGCCAGTGCCCAGGGCCTCCCATGCTCCAGGCTCAGCCCCAGCCCAACACAGCACAGAGGCTCGTCAGCCACCAGCAGCTAAGATCAGCATCTCTGTTGGCTTATTCTTGGGTTGCCTGCATGTGAATCTTCAGTGTGTGAGGAAGGTGTGAATTGTGGGGAAAATGAGCAGGGATTGTTGATCTCTGATTTGGGATGCCTTGATGGGCCCAGGAAATGGGTGCATTGAAAATGGAGATGTCTATACAAATAGAAAGAGATAAAAAGAAAAAAAGAGGGGCCGGGCGGTGGCACTAAAGGTAAGGTGCCTGCCTTGCCTGCGCTAACCTTGGACGGACCGCGGTTCGATCCCCCGGTGTCCCATATGGTCCCCCAAGCCAGGAGCAACTTCTGAGCACATAGCCAGGAGTAACCCCTGAGCGTTACTGGGTGTGGCCCAAAAACCAAAAAAAAAAAAAAAAAAAGAAAAATAAATGGAGATGGAGGGCCAGAGTAATAGCACAGCAGTAGAGCATTTGCCTTGCATGCAGCCCACCCAGGTTCGATCCCCAGCATCATTCCACATGGTCCCCCAAGCCCGCCAGGAGCGACTTCTGAGTGCTGTCAGGTATGGCCCAAAAACCAAAAACAAGAAAAAGAAAAATGGAGATGGAGGACCAGAGTGATAACACATTAGGGAGGCCGCTTGCCCAGCATGCAGCTGACCTGGGTTCAATCCCTGGCATCCCATAGGATCCCCCAAGCATCGCCAGGAGTGATGCTTACATGCAGAGCCAGGAGTAAATACTGAACACCTCTGAATGTCACTTAAAAACGAAACACAGATGAAGATGGAGTGATGGGATGTCCCATGTTACCTCCCAGGGTGCATTTGCAAAAAATAGCCAAGGAAAAGCATTTCTTCTGCCAGTCTGAAGAGCTCCAAAAGTAGCCTTCAGCACCCATTCCAGTGGAGATGAAAGGGCCCAAGTTGGTTCCATGCTGGGGGTGAAGAATAGGAGGCAGGAAGCTGGGGGTGGAGGTGCCTGTCCAGTCAGTCACCTTTCAAGTGGTGTTACATTGGGCTCAAGTTCCTGTTTGTTCTTTTGAAAAGTGAAGCAGGACCTGGAGAGATAGCACACAGCGTTTGCCTTGCAAGCAGCCGATCCAGGACCAAAGGTGGTTGGTTCGAATCCCAGTGTCCCATATGGTCCCCCGTGCCTGCCAGGAGCTATTTCTGAGCAGACAGCCAGGAGTAACCTCTGGGGCACCACTGAGACTCTCCAACAGGGATGAATGGCCTCCATGTATTTTTAAGTGGATAGTAACTGTGGGAAGGGTGAACACAATATGTCCTCAGTCTAAAGCACAACCAAACTGCACAAAATCACCGACTCTTCAGCTCTCTCACATCATGGTCTGAGCTTCAGCCATGTGTGGTAGGTGGAAACAGGGAGAAGAAAAGAAGGTCTGTCCCAAGAGGCACTGAGCAAGGAAGAAGCTGAGAGTCCGACATAAACTCAGCGCATGAGCACACAGTGCACAGACTTGTGTCTGTAGGACTTAGCACGTATGGCCCTTGCCTGTGTGTACATGGACGTGGATTACATACCATATTTGCTGGCGTATAAGACGACTTTCGTTTTTTGGGTTTTTGGGGGGTTTTTTTTTGGTTTTTGGGCCACACCCGGCATTGCTTGGGGTTACTCCTGGCTGTCTGCTCAGAAATAGCTCCTGGTAGGCACGGGGGACCATATGGGACACCGGGATTCGAACCAACCACCTTTGGTCCTGGATCGGCTGCTTGCAAGGCAAACGCCGCTGTGCTATCTCTCCGGGCCCATAAGACGACTTTTGAAACAAAAAAAAGTCAACCGAAAATCAGGAGTTGTCTTATACGCCAAGTATATCCCGAAAAACGTCTCGCTATGCCGCTAAAATAAACAAAAATCATCTGGATATTGCCACAAAACGAATTTTCCAACTCGATCCTGCACCAATCACTGCAAGGCTGCTCGGACTGCCTCTCTGACTCGGCCAATCCAAGCAGGCTTTTGATGCATGCAAATGAGACAATGTTCTGGACCCGAATCTACACTGTCAAAGCCTGCTCAAATGGGCCAGAGCCAGAGAGGAAATTTATGACAGTATAACCTTTGGACCTTTGCTTGTTGGGATTGGCTCACTGTGGTACATACAGTTGCAGCACAGGAACGTTCTGTCTTATACAGTGAATATAGGCCTAAACTTAGGTTTTAACTGTAAAATTAGGGAGTCGTCTTATACGCTGGCAAATACAGTAGGAATCACGTCGGTGTGTCTGCTTGTATGCAAGCATCTGTACAGGATGTATGTGTGCAGTATAGAAGCTTTGTACAGGTGTGTGATCCATGTAAAATACATGAGCACACTTATGTAGCACCACTGCCTTGGTGTAATGCACACAGAATGCATATGCCTAGAATCCGTGTACATGCGTGCTATGTATGGTCTGCGTGTGTGTTGGCTGTGCATGTAGATGCATACCTGTCAGTGACCTGTGTTTGTGTGGATTCATAGGCAAAGGAGAACAGACATGTGTGGGCAAGAAAGGGGGTTCTAACATAGGCGTCTCAGGTTCTCAGTCCTTTTCTCCTTTTTTTTTTTTTTTTTTTTTTGGTTTTTCGGGCCACACCCATTTATTTGATGCTCAGGGGTTACTCCTGGCTAAGCGCTCAGAAATTGCCCCTGGCTTGGGGGGACCAAATGGGACGCTGGGGGATCAAACTGCAGTCCTTCCTTGACTAGCGCTTGCAAGGCAGGCACCTTACCTCTACTACCACCTCGCCGGCCCTTTCTCTCTCCTTTTTATTTAATATGGTCACCATGAATTGTGTAGTTCTTCCTGACTAGGTTCCAGCCCCGACTCCCTCACCAGGGTCCGCTTCCCTCCTCCAAGGCTCCCTCAAACCCAAGGGCCTTCCCACCTCAGTCAAGTTCATGGAGGTCTTCTATAACCTTAATATTTTTTCAAGTGATTCAAACATTTTTATCTATAAAAGATATTCTTGGGCCGGAGCAATAGCACAGTGGTAGGGCATTTGCTTTGTACATGTTGACCCAGGACACACCCAGGTTCGATCCCCGACATCCTATATGGTCTCATGATCCTGCCAGCAGCTGTTTCTGAGCACAGAGCCAGGAGTAACCCCTGAGAACTGCCGGGTGTGGCCCCAAAACAAAACAAAACAAAAAGATATTCTTGGAGGTGGGAGGAAGAAACCTCCCAAATAGAGCTCAGGGGACCTGAGGACAAAAAAGGGCTCCCAAAAGGGTTTGACCAGCCGAGCTGGTTATCCAGTGCAAGGGTCTGAGGAGGGCGGGGTACACGCTGCAGTGTTCAGGGACTTCCAGGCCTGTACTTGCCTTCTAGAACCAGAACACTGTCCCACTTTCTCTCTCCCCTCACAACCTCTCTCTCCCCTTTCTCTCTTTCTCTTTCTCTTTCTTTCTCTCTCTCTCCCTCTCTCCTTAGCAGAAACAGATCTTTCCAGCAACTCTTCAGGGCTGAGTTGGGTTCTGAGCCTGAACTTATGCCCACCCTTGGAGAATGCCCAGAAAAGCTTCATTCACCCTGGTGTAAAATGATAAAGGGTCCCTTAGTTCACTGCTAAGGGCACCCCAGCAGAGAAGATTGTGATGCACAGGGCAGGCTCTGCTGTGGGGGACAGTGACTCCAGCCACATCAGGTGCCAGGGCCGTTGGAGGTGTTGGGAGGTGGGTGGGCGCCTTCTTCCTCTGGCAGTTCAGAAAACAAGTGTCAGGAGGTGCGAAAAGGAGAGTTAAGTGTGATGGGGGGTCTTGGAGGGAGCTTGATTTGGTTTGGGTTTTTTTTTTCTAATGAATCATCTCCCTTGATCCTCCCAGGACCACATCTGTACGGTTGACACGTTGTTGATGCCAGTTCCAAATGTCACGGGGTTGGGGCAGTGATAGAGCCAGATGGGCACTTGCCTGCTTTGCCATCGACCAACTGAGTCCCATCCCCGGGGACCTCTAGGCTCCTCCCAGCACCAGCAGGAGTGATCCCTAAGTGCAGAAGAGGAGGAAGCCCTGAACTTTGGATCACTGTGGATGTGAACCAAAACAAAAAATAAGAAAGAATAGGTGTAAAATAAATCCCACAAGTTTTGAGACCACCCCAGGCACCGTACCTCTACCCCCAAGGTGAACTGGTCTGAAGGAGCAAAATAACGGCGAAGAATTAATAAATCAAGCCAGTCAGGAGAGAGTCTTGGAGTCAATCTGCTTTTCGATTTGTGGCATCTCTGAGCACGCCAACCAAAACTAACTCTTTATTAAGTCAGTCCCAGGGGTCGGACAGTGATGCAGTAGTAGGGCATTTGCCTTGCACACGGCTGACCCAGGACGGACCTGGGTTTGATCCCCAACATCCCATATGGTCCCCTGAGCCAGAAGTGATTTCTGAGCACATAGCCAGGAGTAACCCCTGAGCATCACCAGGTGTGAAATAAAAAGATAAAATAAATAAATAAACAAACAAACCAGTCTCAATTCACCAGGAAGGAGAAGGTTGTTGAGAAAGAGACAAAAGTAACTATCCAGGTGGGCTTTTACATAGCAAAGGAAGAGGTTGAAGGGAAAGAGGAAGATGGGGGAACGCCCTTGTTTTGGGTTAATAGCTGGGTGTCTACTTACAAATAGGGACCGGAACAAGAACATCGGGGAGGGTCAGGGAGGGCGTGTGCCTTGCAGTTGGCCCACCTGGGTTCCACTTCTGGCATCCCATGCAGTTCCCTGAGCACAGCCAGGTGTGGCCAAAAAAAATTAATAATATAGGGCCCGGAGAAATAGCACAGCGGCGTTTGCCTTGCAAGCAACCGATACAGTACCTAAGGTAGTTGGTTCGAATCCCAGTGTCCCATATGGTCTCCCGTGCCTGCCAGGAGCTATTTCTGACCAGATAGCCAGGAGTAACCCCTGAACACCGCCGGGTGTGGCCCAAAAACCAAAAATAAATAAATAAATAAATAATAATAATAATAATGGATTTAGGGGCTGGAGCAATAGATAGCACAGCGGTAAGGTGTTTGGCTTGCACATAGCCAACACAGGATGGACCCCGGTTCGAATCCCGGCATCCCATATTGTCTCCCGAGCCTGCCAGGAGCGACTTCTGAGCACCGCGGGGTGTGACCAAAAAACCAAAATAATAATAATAATAATGGATTTAGATGAATCAGGTAGGCACTGGGTGAGTTTTGAAGCATAAACCTTGAGCAAGGCCTGACATGGACACTGAGGAAGGGACTGGCAGCCCGCCGGCTTGTCTGCTGCCTGTCATCCACTCCAGGCAGCTGAGTGGAGAGGGACCCCTCAGGCTCTCCTCTTTGGGACATGAGTGAAATGGGAAGGCTGAGGATTCCCCCAAGACAGGAGTGGACCCCAGGAGCCTCTAAGATCTGTTCTAGGCCCTCCCTCCCTCTGGCCCTGTCCTCCTTCTTGCCTCCCCTGTCTCTCAAACCTTTTGGGTCCCCACCCCCACATACCCCTACATCTCCAAATCTGCTCCTCGCTTGTCCCTCACCTAGCAGCGCCCCCTACTGGAGGCAGCTCAAGTGCACCCCTGCCCAGTGACAGTACTGCCCACTGGCACCATCACGGGCATCCTGGCAGTGCTGGGTCAAGGACACGCATCCACCCAGTGCTCAGGGCCAGAGATCACCCGTGAAACCGCAACCTCCAGCTCCCCCCAGTCTGGCTTGAGTCAGCAAGCCCAGGAGGGGGTGCCTGATGTTGCCTGGTACCCCCCAAAGAGGTCCACAGAGGGACTGGTCCAGCGCTACAGAGGGGATCTGGGCAGGAGGGGCACAAACAGCTCAGCTTGCTTGGCCCCAGCTGTGGGCCCTGCCCCACTGTACCCTGACTTCCCAGCAGGACATGCACCCCACCCCACACCCACAGGGACTCACATCTGGGACACTTCCTGCTGCGCCCTCCCGAAGGGAGTGAGTGCACCCCGGAAGTGGTCCCCACAGCTGGCAGCCAGAGGGTCCCTCCCTCTGCACGCTTTAGAATTGAGGAAGGAAGAACCCCAAAACCATTTGTTGTGACACCCTTCAGGCTGCGGAGAAGAGAAGGAAAAGCCACAAAGGCTTTGAAGGAGACGCACATGGGAAACATCTCCCTCTAAAAAGCAACTGGATCTCATGGAATGGAGGTTCTATCCTGCTGCATCCACGGGCCAATGGGTATTTGAAAACCTCACAGGATGAGTGGTTCCCCTCCTGCTGTGACCAGGGGCCACTGAGTCTGGACCCCAGGGGACCTCTACGTGCCCAGCCTTGGGGTCCTTCAGCCCCACCCTGTGTGATGGTCTCCCTACGGTTCAGGAAGTTTACCTACGACCTGAGCACCCCTCGGGAGACCTGAAAACGAACCCAGAGCAGCCTGTGAACATGACTCCCCATGGCCACACTGCAGAGAGCGCTCCCAAAATGTGCTGGTTGGGCAAAGACAGGGATAGAGAAGAGACAGGAAGGAGCCTTGCATACACAGAACCAGGAGACAGATGGCCCTGCTGCTGGCGAGGGGCATCTTTCATCTAACCTCTGGGTGCTGAACCTCATTGGGTCCCAGGGAGGGAGTAGTGAAATATCTAGGGTCCATGAGACCTAGATCTCTCTGTGTCTCTTCTCTGTCTCTCTGTCTCTCTCTCTCTCGGCAAGCAAGGGAAAGTGTGAATTCCAAGAACTGAACTGATCAATGCAATCTGCAATCGTGTGGGCTTGAAAGACGTAGATGGTTGGTGATAAGTGGACTTCAGATTGTTATGATTTCTGGCTTCCGCTATCCGTCACTCGCTGACATCACAGAACACCGTGACTTCCACCGCGGTCACTACACATGTGTGTCCGCACCAGGGCTGTCCCCTTCATGGGTGTCCCCAGCACAGGTTGGCAACCCGGGCCTCGTGATGCTCTGGGATTGGCTGGATGCACGTCTCAGGGCAGAAAGGACAGTCACCGCCCAGACATCCTGGGCAGCCCCTCATCTGCACACACACGCATACATGTGCAAGCCACTACATGTGCACAAATGTGCATGTTCAAATGGAGATCCTTGCCTGGTGATGTGCAGGAATGGTACGTGAGTGCTCGCTGTGAGTCCATGTGTTTCGCGTGCCTGAGAGTCCATGTGTATGAATTTACATGCGTGTGCCTATGAGTTGTGTGTATGTGAGTTCATGTAAGTGCATGTGTGTGACTCTGGGTGAGTGGGCTCATGTGACTACATAAGTGTGGGTCCTTGTGAGCACGTTTGAGTCCATGTGAGTGTCCATGTGTGGGTCTGTGTGATACATGTGTGTTTGAGTCCATGTAAGTACCTACATGTGTGGTTCTGTGTGATTGCCTGCCTATGTACGCATGAGCAGAGAGTGGCATGGGTGAAAGGCCCTGAGAGGTTCTAGATCCTGAATCCCCCTGACTGTGGCCCGGGGTAACCAAGTGGCTCACTAGCCATGCGTCTAGGCACCCCCCCCCTACAGGGCCTATCCATGGAGTCTGAGAGCCCAGATTTGCTGGGGCAAACGCCAATTCCCAAGAATACTTGCTTGATTTGGGGGGCAGGGTACGCACTGGCCTGCTTCCCCTCCCTGAAAAAGGGGGTACAGAGACCACCCGCCTGGCCTCATGCACCCTCCTGCCAACCCCACTAAAATCAAGCCACCCCAGCATTGTGACAGGGATGGGTTGCTCCCACATACACACCCTGGCACCAGCCTCACAGGGTCCTCTCTCTGCTTCTCTCACAGGTTGCCCGGCTGATGGAGATGGGGTTCTCCCGGGGGGACGCTCTGGAAGCTCTGCGAGCGTCCAACAATGACCTGAACGTGGCTACCAACTTCTTGCTGCAGCACTGACCAACCTGGCCTGGCCCGGCCCGGCCCACAATATCTCCAAGGCCCGCAGGGTCCCTGGAGTACTCGGGGAGGGGAACGAGCTCGCTGTCGCCTTAGCATGTTTTTCTAGCTTCGTTGTTTTCCTCGGGCGCTTTCTGCCACTGGAGACACGCCCAACACCTCCCTGGACGTGGTGACGGACATTTGTCAGACTTGGCTGGGGAAGGTGGCCCTTTTTCCGGTGCGTGCCCACCTTGCAGAAATTCTGGTGGCGCCGTCTTTCCTTCAGGACATTTTTCTTGGCTGGTTCTTTTCCTTTTCTTCCTCAGATTTGCTTTCAGACCCCGCTGACCATCCCGAGTTCAGGCAGCCCAGGCTCTGTGGTCCCTGCCACCCGCTGTGGACAGGACCCGGGGGCTCCTCTGAGACCCAGGCTGGAGTCCAGCCTCAGGCCAGCCCTTCACTCTACTTCCATCCGCAAATACTGATCCTAAACAGATTCTGAGTTGAGGTTCGGGGCTGGGGGCACCTCATGGGGGCTCACAGATGCCTCCCCACGTTGGGATTTGGAGCCCCCCCCCCCCGTGGCCCCTCTGAAACAGGCTCCCACCTCAGGTCCCCCGGGTGAGGCGAGCAGAGGCCAGGCTGGAAGAGCCGGGGAGGCTTATGGAGCATTGGGCTTCCACAGGCGAGCAGGAGCGTGTGGTACAGAGGCAGGGGTGGACAGCGTGAGACTCACAATAAAGTTTTTAATGTGTTTTACTTTGGGGTGGTTTTTCTCCCTGCACCTCCCTGTCCTGGGCTTCAGCCACCCCGTTGCTGGGCTCTCTTCTGCCCTTAAGGAGTGAACGTGTAGCAGGACAGTGGCCATGGAAGTCGGAATCCGCTAAGGAGTGTGGAACAACTCACCTGCCGAATCAATTTTTAATTAAAAAAAATTAAAAAACAAACAAACCAAAAAAACAAGGAGTGACAGATCCCCATGTCCTTTTGAGTGGCCCCACAGCTGTCCTGCCACCAGGCGTCTCCGACCAGGCACTGACTTGAGGAAGGTTCTGAGTCCTGCTCCCTGACTGTAGGAACCAGTGTTTGCTTCTGTGTCCTTCCAAATGTGGGGTGCATTGGGGGCCAGAGAAATAGCACAGCAATAGGGCATTTACCTTGCACACAGCCACCCAGGATGAACCCACTCTCTTCCTGGCATCCCATATGGTCCCCCGAGCCTGTCAGGAGCGATTTCTGAGCACAGACCCAGGAGTAACCCCTGAGCTCCACCAGGTGTGACTCTAAAACCAAATGCGGGGTATCAGGAGCCAAAGACTTCATTCCACAGGACAGCACCACTGAGATCCTCAACTTTGCCCCCTCCCCAAGGACAGGGTCAAGTGGGACAGTCCGCTCTCAGGACAAGCCTCTCTGCCCACAGGGCTGTGCCCGTTACCCACCTCAAACTAAGTGAGGTGGTCCTGGGGGGACCAGGGCTGAGCTGGAGACCCCTGACTCTCCCGTCCTCTTCCTGGCCAGTCACCTCTGACTTTGTCCCAGGGCTCAGCCAATCACCTCTGGGCACAGCTCTTGGCCAGACCAAGTCCTCATCCCTGATCACAGGCTGTCACGGTCACTGCAGGCCCCAGAAGGTTTACTGCTCTGCTCCACACCTCAGAATCCCTAGGATACAGGGACCCTGGGAATGCCTGTGGTCAGCTGCAGGACTGTGGCCCAAAGAGACCCTGGATCTGTCTGCTGGTCCAGGCACCTCATTTCACTCCCAATTATATGCTCGGTGTGACCACCCACCCCAATCTGAAAAAAAAAAAAAAATAACACACAAGAAAATAAATCACTCCTGGTAGGCTCTGGAGGCTATATTTGACCTGGGGATCAAACCCAGGTCAGCCATATGCAAGACAAATGCCCTACCCTCTGTACTATGGCTCAAGTCCCCAGTTGTTGGTTGTTAGAATAATCCAGAGACCAGAATGTTCTGATCAGAATCTGAGGACGGTTCCTTGGCCTGGTGCCGCTTTTGCATTATTTGACTAGTGAAGGTCAAAGGTCAGGTTCCCGCAGTTTCCCCCCCCCCCCCTTCTTCAGGGCTGTTTTCTCGGGGCCGGGCCACGGCCAAGCTTTCTGACTCAGAGTGGGTAGTAGTTCTGAAGTTACCATCTCTCGGAAACGTGTCAGCAGCGTGAGAACTGACTCCCCAGTTTGAGTCGGTGTGATCTAAGGGAGGGAATCCCCAAGAGGTGAATGTTGATGTTACTGTTAATCGGAGTGGGGGTTGCAGCTAAGACAGGGGTACAGTTAAGACTGTTTGACAGCCCCAGAACTTTCCTGAGCACAGAGCTTGGAGTAGCCCTAGAGCACTGCTGGGTGTGGCCACAAAAGAAAACAAAAAACAAACTTCTTTGCCAAAAGTTAAGACATTTGCCTGGCACTTGGCACGCCCCAATTTTTTGGTTTGTTTTTGTTTGGGGGCCACATTCAGTGATGCTTAGGGGGGTTACTGCCGGCTCCACACTCAAGAATCACTCCTGGCAGGCGCAGAGAACCATATGGGATGTCAGGGATCGAATCCGAGTCAGCCATATGCAAGGCAAAATGCCCTCCCATCTATGCTATGGTTCTGCCCCCCCTTTTTTTATTGTTATTGTGGGTGGTTTTTTTTTTTTTTATTTGCTTGAGTTTTCAGGCTACACCCAGCAATGCTCAGTAGTTACTCCTGGCTTTGCACTCAGGAACTACACCTGGAAAGTTTGGGGAGTAGGAAACCATATGGGATGCCTGGAATTGAACCCGAGTTGGCTGCACGGTACTATCGGTCCAACCCCTGCAGACCCCAGTTTTATCCCTGGCCCCACAGATGGTTCCAAAGCACCACCAGGATTGGCCCCTGAGCAGGGAGGGAGCCAGGCAGAAGGAAGCCCCCCAGCACCGCTGAGTGTCCAAACAGCAGAAAAGAAAAATAATGGTTTAAGTCTGAGAACGCACACCTAATGCCAGCGTGAGCTGTGGAGATGCATGGGTTCGAGATGTGCGTGGTCCAGAAGTATTGGGGTAATTGCATGATGGAGGGACACGGAGACGCAGAAAGAAGAGGGGGTATGGGAGACCTTTGATAATTCCGCATTTCTGTGGGGACAGCCAGAGTGGGATTAGAGGGACCGGAGAGATAGTACAGCAATAGGGCATTTGCCTTACACGCAGCTGATCCTGGACAGTGATTCAAATCCGGGTATCTCATATGGTCCCCCGAGCCTGCCAGGATGATTTCTGATTGTGGAGCCAGGAGTAATTCCTGAGTGCCACCGGGTGTGACCCAAAAACAAAACAAAATGAAAACAGAGTGGGTTCAGGATCTGGTGGGGTTGACTGAGTTCCCATAAACAAGGTAGAGATATGGACCCTGAGGGCCAGGGCCAGGAAGGGCATGACCTTGGGGCCCAGGGAGGACCCTGGAGTCTTCTAGAATTTGAGGAAGTGGGTTCTGGAAGTTGCTGATGAGTGGAAGGGAAAGCGAAGCTGGATTTCTCTCTTTGTTGTAGTTTCTAGTTCTTGGGAGCAGAAGTGGGTGAGGTAGGAGGTAACTGAGGGCATCAAGAGTGTTGGGGAGAAAACCTGAAGGATTATCCCGGCAGGAAGCCGCCCAGGTGACAATGACCCAGGTGTCTGCTATGCTGAGCCCCTGGGGGGGGGGGTGCATGGGACCCCCAAAAACACAAGAGCTGAATGAACCAAACAGCAGGGCCCCAGCTTTCACCTATGCTGCCCAGGGTCAACCCTTCTGAGAAGGAAGAATTACCCAGATCCTGAGACGGAGAGGAGGACATGAAGGGTCATCCACATTCCCAAAATCCCCCAAGGCCAGGCCTGAAGATGGTCCTCAGCAGATATGACAGGGCAGGAACTCGCTTCTACTAGCCTGCCCTTTGCCCTGAGCTGCCTCTGGGCCTAATATGTCAGCCAGAAGAGAAGCCTCATTTCTGGAACCTTCCAGAAGGAAGAGAAGCGCCATGTAGTCTGTGTAAAATCAGAGCAGTAGCTCAGGCTGGAGGGTGTAGGGTGTTTGCCTTGCAGGTGACCAATCCAGGTTTGATTCCCAGCACCCCTAGGGTCCCCCAAGCCTGCTGGGACAGATTCCTGAGCACAGAGCCAGAAGTAACCCCTGAGCACCACTGGGTATAGCCAAAAAACAAAATAACAGGAAACGAAAGGAAACTACTTTTTTTTTTAGTTTTATTTTTATGTATTTGAATACCATAGTTACAAGGTTGTTCATATTATATTTTTTCCACAGATAAATTTGTTCATGATTTTCAGTTATTCAATGTACAACAATCTTCACCATTTCCCGCCACCAGTGTTTACATCTCACCCTTCCTGATATGCCCTCTTCTCTCACACCCACCCTTCCCTACCCCTCTCTCTCTCTCTCTCTCTCTCTCTCTCTCTCTCTCTCTCTCTCTCTCTCTCTCTCTCTCTCTCTCTCTCTTTCTCTCTCTCTCTCTCTCTCTCCTCTCCTCTCTTTCTCTCTGTCGCTCTCTGACACTGTTTTGCTTTACTACTAATGAAAGGGTAGACCTTTTCATAGTAGACCCTTCTCTACCCAACTGCACTCTGCTCTTTGTGGCAAACTTCCTACCATGGAATGGCCCTCCTAATCCCCATCTCTTATTATCGCTAGATATCATCCCCACACTGTCTTTTAAATGAATGAGATTATTCTGTGTCTATCTCTCTCCCTCTGACTCATTTCACTTAGCATAATAATCTCCAGGCCGATCCAAGTTCAGACAAATTTCATGACTTTATTTTTCGTGATAGCTACCTAGTATTTCCACTGTGTAGATGTGCCACAATTTCTTTAGCCCCTCCTCTGTTGATGGGCATCTGGGTTGAGAAGCCGCATTTCACAGGTCAGCAGGGAGCAGGGGCCAGTCAGAGAGCCAGTGGGGGACTGAGGGAACAGTACCACTCACCTGCCCAAGC
The DNA here is from genome assembly GCF_024139225.1 of Suncus etruscus. Taxonomy (NCBI): domain Eukaryota; kingdom Metazoa; phylum Chordata; class Mammalia; order Eulipotyphla; family Soricidae; genus Suncus; species Suncus etruscus. The sequence continues at coordinate 115,284,016 of NC_064855.1, forward strand.
CTCGTACTCAGCACCAGCATGGACCCCACCAACCCTGGCAGCACCCCAGAACCTGAAGACCCCTAATTCGGACTGTCGCTCTGGGATCAGGGTCCCATGGCCCATCCCTAGCAGATTTCCTGTTGTTTGTTGGGATGGTGTTGTGAAGTGCTGCCCCCTAACTCCAAGGGTCAATCCAGTGGGAATCCCAGTCCCCAGACCCTGTGTGCCTCCCAGGCCCCCCCTGCCTTGCTCCCCCACACATTCCAAGTGTCTCCAAGCATTGCTCAGCCAGGCTCGATGGTCCGGGCAGGTCCTGAAGATGATGAGTGTCCTTCAGCGGATCCTTCCGTCACATGGGACGGGGAATATGAGCTTGAGGGCTCTCAGAACAGGCTGGAGACTCCATGAAGGAGAGAGGCACCATCCCCATGGTCTGCAGAAACCCCAACTTCAAACTGGCCATGCGCATCACTTTCTCGCCTCTTTCTTGCTCCTTGTACTGCCAGAATGGTTCAGAACCAGCCTGTCCTCACCTTCCTGATGGGCTGTGTCAGAACCAGCCAGCATTGATCTTTCAAGGAGAGCTGGGGAAAACATGAGTGCCTGAAAAAATTTTCATTTTATATTTAGGGTTATCTGGGGGAGAAAGAGCACCTGCAGCAGTTCCAAGGGGCTACTCTTAGCTCACAACTTGGGCATCAGTCCTGGAAGTATGGCAGGGATCATGTGGCCCTGGGCATCAAGCCCTGATCACCTAGATGCCAGGCATGTGCCCAGCTCTTGTGCAACTCACCCTTATACACGGAAACTTCCCCCTTTTAGATCTGGGGACGAAAACCAGGGTTTCCCACATGTAAGGCAAGAGCCTTAATGCTGAGCCCAGCCCAGCCAGAAGTACTTTCTGGTCATAAGGTCCTTTTCTTCCATGGCTGCACCATTCAATTAAAAATCGTGATGATGGGGCCGGGAAGGTGGCGCTAGAGGTAAGGTGTCTGCTTTGCAAGCGCTAGCGTAGGACGGACCCAAGCCAGGGGTGATTTCTGAGCGCTTAGCCAGGAATAACCCCTGAGCGTCAAATGGGTGTGGCCCAAAAACCAAAACAAAACAAACAAACAAAAAACTGTGATGATCAGGGCTGGAGGGATACACAGCAGGTAGGGAGTTTGTCTTGGGCCTTGAAAGACATGGGTTCAATCCCTGGCACCAATGTGGTCCCCCTAACACTGCCAAGAGTGATTCCTGAGTGCAGAGCCAGAACTAAATTCTGAGCATGCTGGGTGAGGCTCAATAAACAAAAGGAAAAAAATGATCATTTGATTGTATTCAAACTTAGTTGTGTACCCCAGAATCCCACAATATGGTTTTTTATGGTTTCAGGGCCACACCCTGCGGTGCTCAGGGACTTTTCTTTTTTTTTTTTTTTTTTTTTTTGGTCACACCTGGCAGCGCTCAGGGACCACTCTTGGCTCTATGCTCAGAAATCGCCCGGGCAGGCTCGGGTGACCCTATGGGATGCCGGGATTCGAACCACGGTCCTTCTGCATGCAAGGCAAATGCCCTACCTCCATGCTATCTCTCTGGGCCCCACAATATGTTTTTTTATGGTTTCAGGGCCACACCCTGCAGTGCTCAGGGACTTTTGACTTTGACTCCTGACTTTGTTCAGGTGTCCCTCAATATAAGGCTCAATGGGTCTTATATGTTGCTGGGATTAGAACCCAGGTGAGCCACATGCAAGGCAAATACCCTACCCATTGAACTATATCTCTGGCCCCCAACAATCCTCTTGTAAAAGTATGTTCATTGTGGTAAAACTGCCATTCATACCATTCATTGGTATGGAATTTTTTGTAGTGACATGGGATAGAAAATGAGACAAGAGGGGCCGACGAGGTGGCTCTAGAGGTAAGGTACCTGCCTTGCAAGCGCTAGTCAAGGAAGGACCGCAGTTCGATCTCCCAGCGTCCCATATGGTTCCCCCAAGCCAGGGGCAATTTCTGAGCGCTTAGCCAGAAGTAACCCCTGAGCTTCAAACGGGTGTGGCCCAAAAAGAAAAACAAAAAAAATTAAAAAAAGAAATGAGAGGAGAGTGATGTCAGCAGACAGACACTATGTGGCACTGTTGTCACTTCTGTGTACTGGGTGAGACGCCAATGGAACAGCGACTGTGGGCAAGGGCAGGGGGCAAGGAAGGCCAGACACGACTGGAATTTGGCCTCCAAGCCAGGTAGGTGATCCTCCCCATCCTCCCCACACTCCCCACAGCTCCTGCCAGTGGAGCCTGGCCTCGTGGCCCC